>NC_069509.1:25831869-26034629 GCF_027579735.1 Bombina bombina
GTCTCTAGACTAGGCAAGTATTCTTTTTAGTTTGTGTTGTGAAATTAATATTGTTTTTGCGTTGTACATTTGCTAGCTCATGGGCAATAGTCATTTTATTTTTAATTTATTTATGTTTTACTGTATTTTTGACGTAAATAAATACATTATTGGATACTTAGCTTTAGCAATGACTGTTTTTTTATGAGTTATAAAGGTTTGGGCCCAATTGTGTAGGACTAAGACATCTTAGAACAGGGGTGACAAGCTTATTGCATCAGTGCTAAAGGTGACCCTGATCACAGTTATGGTGGTCCTTTGAGTTACCACCATACTGGCTGGTTTAATTAACTGCAACTGTAATGCCTTATACATTATTTACAAGGTTTGCTTGTTGATATATTATGGATTCAAAACAAACAAAAATAACTTTAATGTGTTTTTAATGCCCCTTTACATATTTTTTTAAAAGTAATATGAACATTCAATGGACTATTTAGACTAATTTGGACAGATAGTCTGAAAAAGGTTTGCCATTCCTTTTCTAGAGTAACATTACATTTATGTACTGTCAACTAATGGTGTCTGGTAACAGAGTGACTCTTTGTTTGTCTAGGTAACAACAACGTAATTGTGGTGATCAATCTCAAGATAAAAAATCTTGTGGAACCAAACTGAAATCAAGGAGCAGCTGAACATCAGGATTCTGATCCCTTAGGCAGTCATGGAGCAGTCTGGTAAGGCTATCAATGAGTCTACAAAGTAGAGTGCCTTGGTCACAAACTTAAATAGGGACATACAAGACAAAATGTAACTTTTTTGATTCAAACAATTAAAAAAAAAATTACTTATCAAATTGACCTCTTTCTTTTGGTATTAGTTGTTGACATTTAGCTCCTTTCCATGAGAGCAAATTAAGGTAGGCTCAGGAATGTGCACATTTCTTGAGCACTTAATGTACAATGTTTTTACAAACATTGCTGCCATAAACACATGTATACTCCTAAGCCTATCCCAGTATGCTCACATTGAAATAAGGAAGGTTTATCAAAGGATAGCATGAGAAATACATACATTTGATAACAGAAATACATTGGAAGGTTTTTTTTAACTGTATGCTCTATCTTGATAATGAAATAAAATTTTGAATCCCACCTCCCTCTTTCTGTATTATAAGTCACCTGATTTCCCCATCCCAATGAAACTATAACAGATACCTCTACCAGACTCACCTGTAACTAAGGGGTTGATTTATCCCATACAATGGGCCTATCAATCAAACTCAGAATGGAGCTTGATGGCCCGTGTTTCTGGCGAGCCTGCAGACTCGCCAGAAACAGCAGTTATGAAGCAGCGGTCACAAAGATCGCTGCTCCATAACCCTGTCCATCTGCTTTGAGCATTAAACCCGATCTAGTATCATCGGGTTGATTGACACCCCACTGCAGGCGGCCGTGAGTCTGCAGGGGGTGGCGTTGCACCAGCAGCTCTTGTGAGCTGCTGGTGCAATGCTGAATATGGAGAATGTATTGCTCTCCGCATTCAGCGATGTCTGTCGGACCTGATCCGCCCCAATGTCTGCATTTATCATTGCCCATGCATTTCTGGTGAAATCGGCCACTAGCAGGGGCTGTCAATCATCCTGATGGTATTGTATCGAGGTGATTTCAATCCGCTACCTAAAAGGTGGCGGAGAGGTTAAGGAGCAGCGGTCTTATGACCGCTGTTTCTTAACTTCCATTTCAGGAGAGTCTGAAACGATGGGACTCCAAAGTAACATTTGCTGCTTCATAAACGGAGCCCTAAATATGCTCAGCTCTCTTTCCGTCACTTCACTGGTTTCTTATAGGCTGCCAGTAGTAATGTTGCTATGTACTGAAAGAAGATCCTGAATCTCCTTATTTTTAATAGCTGTTTCATGTATAAAATGTTATTGCAGATGCACAAATTCCTGTTATTGATTGACATCTAGAAGTTTTATTATCACCCTCCAGCTGCTCTTTACAAAACTGCTATTTTTTTCTCAAGATGTCGTTACAGACTCTTGGCCAATCAACACATTGTAGCCATACAACTCACACAAAAACCATGATGTTGCAGAGCTGTGCGGCATACATACATATGCTGTGAGGATCTGTGCACCAGCATTCAAACACCACTACTCAGAGGGTCAGCAGTAGGGATGGGTGAATGTTTTGCAACATTCGAATCATGAACGAATTTTAACACATTTGTTCGTTTGTTTCGATTTTCAAATGTTTGTACAACATTCTAACCTTTGTTTAATGTAATAGTATTTTAATGCTTTCTTTAAATGCAATATTTGATTCAAATTTTCTAGTAATTTGATTTGAATTATGCAATATTCAAAATAAAACAATTTGAATCAATATATTTGTAATAGTATTTCTTATGCTCTCTTTAAATGTCATTTCAAATTATGCAATATTCTAAATAGAAACATTCCAATTTATATTTTTGTATCTATTATGTATCAATTTACTAAATTCCCCACCCCAGAACTATTGAGCTTCTTAATAGTATTTGTTAAATCGAATGTTACATTCGAAATTTCAAATGTGGATATTCGATATAATTATGAACATTCGAAAACTAAAGTAACATTCACTAAGGCCCCGATAATCGAAAGTGCTACGAGGCAAGATATTCCAAAGGATCCTATGCTATGTCAAGCAAGCCTTTCCAACCTCTTGACATACAGCCAGCATCGCAGAGAGGCGTTTACTATATATGCTATTGGTTGGATGAAGATTGATGAAGATTGCGGAGCAGAGGTCGCAGAAGAGGCTACTGAAGTCTGCCTCCACAAAGATGGGCACCTGGACCCTTGATGAAGAGATCCCTGTAATTGAAGTATCCCCCATCCTCCCAGAAGGTAGCACCCTCAAGTGGTATCTCCAGGTGCCTCATCAAATCGTCAAAAACATTCTAAAAGGGCATCTCGATCCCCTGCACCCTGCTCGATTTGCACCCCTTTTAAGAAGCACTGAACTGGGGCTCAATCCAAGTCTGGCGCTCAGTTCCAAGAGCCCGGCTAGGCCGGTGACATTTGCCAGCCCTCTGGTAGTCTGCCTCTGGTGTTTAGTGCACCTCCGGGACACATCCTTTAAACGTTGTTTATAATTTTAGCAACATAGCTCCTGTAGTTATAATGGGGAGGTTTACTATTAGTATAGTTTATTATAGTCAGATATTTTTCAGATAGTAGGCAGTATGTGGAAGTTAGCTGGGGCATTCCAGGGGAGTGTAGTTTAGGCATTACATACGTTTAAGTGGTATTAGGTACTTAGCTGGGCGTTCTAGGGATGTGTAGGTTAGGTGTGATGTAGTTGTAGGCGGTTGGTAGGAGGTAGCGAGGTGGAGCAGGGGGAATGCAGCTTAGATGTGACATAGTTATAGGCATTTAGGGGGAGTTAGCGGGGCATGCTAGTGGGAGTAGGCTGCACCAGCGACACCAGTGCGATATGTTCGAATCAGCAAAGTGCAGGTTCCAAGGAGGGTAGCAGCAGCTAATTGCTAGCGAGGTTTCATCATCTAAGGTAGTTAGCATAGGTGTAGTGCAACTTAGGTTCCCCCCGGCAATATTTGGAGTGGATCTACACATAAACTATATTTGATTTTTTAAGTGAGCGCACTGTCTGCGATGTGTAGATCTACTTCAAATAGGGCCCCTCCTGGCCACAGCTAAATCCCGACAAGCAGCGATGTTGACAATGCGGGTGGTGACATTACGCTCCCATTGACGTCTATAGGAGAGACATCTCTATTCTGCAGCACTGCTTGGCCACGCCCATTTTCTTTGAAAATCTTGACAGACTGCAAGGCTGACAAGGCCAAAAAGGACGTTTCTCATCAGTCTGTTGATGTTTTAAATATTGGGGCCTATGGGCCTAATGATCAAAGGTTCACTGCAGCTGACGAGAAATACACAATTCCCTGTCACTGCTCTTGAAATGTCCAAACAATGATCTAGTGTGTTTTCCCTAGCCATAAAGGCCTTGCTACTTAGATCACCCCCTCATGTTCGCCATGACAGCAGCAGAGCAAGCCTATTTTCAATATAGGTTTGCTTACAATTTAATGTGCATTTTTACTATTGAGCCTTCTCAATCATGTTTAACTGTTATTTCATGGTTCAGATAGAGCATGTCATTTTATACTATTTTCCAATTTTCTTCTATTAACTATTTTTTTTTATCTTCTTGGTATCCTTTGTTGAAGGAGCAGTAATGCACTACTGGCAAATAGCTGAAAGCCAATGACAAGACTCATATATATGTGCAGCCACCAATCAGCAGCTTCTGAGCCTACCTAGGTATACTTTTCAACAAAGGATAAAAAAAAAGATAATAGAAATACATTGGAAAGTTATTTAAATGTGCATGCTCTATCTGAATCATGAAAGAAAAAAAGTGTCTTTCATGTCCCTTTAACTTGTAGGACCTTCAGCCAGATTACGAGTTTTGAGCGCTATAGGGAAATTAACGACCGCAGCATTTTCGGCGGTATTTCACTCCATATAGCGCGGGTATTACGAGTTTAAAAAAAAACAGCGTTTGCGGGCCATATGGCAGCATTGAGCTCCATACCGCACACAAATACCAGCACTGCTTTGAGCTGCCGTTACGTGCTCGTGCACGATTTCCCCATAGACAACAATAGGGAGAGCCGGCTAAAAAAAAGCCTAACACCTGCAATCACGGAGCGTAAAGCTACGTAACGCAGCCCCATTGATGTCTATGGGGAATTGTTTTTTATGTTTAAACCTAACACCCTAACATAAACCCAAAGTCTAAACACCCCTAATCTGCTGCCCCCAACGTCGCTGCAACCTACATTACTGTTATTAACTCCTAATCTGCTGCCCCCAACATCTCCGCAATAGGATTGAGCTTGCATTCTATTGGCTGATTGGAATAGCCAATAGAATGCAAGCTCAATCCCATTGTCTGGGTCAGCCAATAGGATTGGCATCAGCCAATAGGATTTTTTACAGTTTAATTCCTATTGGCTGATAGAATTCAATCGGAATTCAAGGGACGCCATCTTGAATGACGTCCCTTAAAGGGAACCTTCAGTGTACGTCTGGGACCGTATGAAGAGGATGCTCTGCGCAGGATGTCTTGAAGACGGACCCGCTCCACGCCGGAAGGATGAAGATAGAAGACGCTGTCTGGCAATGTAAAAGAGCTGAATGCCCTTTTAAGGGCAATGCCCTTCCAAATGTCCTTTTCAGGGCAATGGGTAGCTTAGATTTTTTAGATAGAATTTTATTTGGGGGGATTGGTTGTGTGGGTGGTGGATTTTACTGTTTGGGGGGGATGTTTTTATTTTTATATGCCAGGTAAAAGAGCTGATATCTTTGGGGCAATGCCCCGCAAAAGGCCCTATTAATGGCTATTGGCAGTTTAGTTTAGGCTAGGGGTTTTATTATTTTGGGGGGCTTTTTTTTATTTTGATAGGGCTATTAGATTAGGAGTAATTAGTTTAAATATTTGATAATTTCTTTTTTATTTTGTGTAATTTAGTGTTTATTGTTTTTGTAATTTAGTTAATTATATTATTTTTTTTGTAGAAATTTTTTTATTGAGGTTTTAGAAAATATTACAAACAGAATCATCGGTAGATAACAACAGCATTATAGTTAGACATACAATTTTAGCGTATAATTATAGTAGAAAGGCAGTGCCATAATAATATATCATAAAAAGAATTGAAACAGTAATAACACTGTGCTTATGTAGTCGATGGCTTAAAACTATTACTCCACTCATCTGTTAAAGGGTATATAATTGCACAAAAAGGAACCAATAAGTGGAAGTGACAGTTTAGAGTAAATCAAACCAGTATGTCCATAGAGATTCTATAGAATGCGTAGCAAAACCTCGATTTTATAATGTGAAGTGAAAAAGAACGTTGATGATCCCCCTATTGCGGTAAAAAACATGAAATAGTGTATTCAAGTATGAATGGGGCAATAGTGGGGAGTTGGCATTATGATTTATGGGGGAAGGGAGATGCAGCGGGCAAGAGCCGCTCTAGATTAGATAAGGGGGGAAGGAGGGGGGGACGGAGCCAGTTAGGATGTCAGACAAGTGAAACCATTGAGTCACTAAGTGTTGGGTATAAAACCGGTAGGAATATCGTCTTTCAATGTTACATTTATATTTAAGGGAGAAAAGCTAAAGTATTTTGCTCTATTTCATTGTATATACTATATAATAACGTTATGTAGCAGGTTAGACTATTACATAGAGTAAAAATAAATGAGCTGCAAGGAAGGAATAGAGGGAGAGGGTGTATGAGAAATGTTACAGAGGTGTTACAGACAATAATATAACCTATCTGGAAAACAGTAGTTAGGGTGGTGTAATGACTGAGAGTATGAAAAGGGCCTGGTATATCATTAATCCTATTTATACTAAATGAGTTTTCTAGTCTTGGTCGTGAATAGAGCTATGTTCAGGTGCTAAATAAGAGTGTTAAAAAAAAACTACCCATTCAGAGATTTCAGCTGACATCTAGTGTTAACATAGATATTGTCAAACTATATTTCCATAATAATAAATGGACCTGAGATCTATAAATATCTTTGTGAGGAATCAGAGGGAAAATCAGCCCCAGGGTCTGTTTAATAGCATATTGATAAGCCCCTAGTTACATAGTAGGGTCTCGTGTTACATTAGAAAAAGTGTATAAGCAATTAGAAGACCACAAGGGAGTTATAGACTTCTGGCTGTGAAGGTCCTGTTACCAAATATAGGTGTGGTATTATATTGGCTCATGAGGCTAGATAAAGTGGATGAATTGGGTTTGGAAAATACGGTCTGCTAATAATACACTTGGTGTGGGGAGCAGATTGTCAGTATTTGTAGCTGTAACTGGTTAGTAAATCAATTATAGTATCAAGTCTGGAGTAGAGCTCATTTCCCATAGGGTTATGTTACACTAATATAGTCACTTTCAAATTCTAGGAGCATGCAGAGGAAGGCGGTAACATTATCTAAACTGAATGAATACATGAAACAAACGTAAGAACAGATAGAGGATAGAGGCACATTTTACCATAAAGCAAAGCAATTTCTTAGTATTGGCATATCATCTAATGCATAATATATGAGGACCACAGTTTGTAGAACACACAAAATACATTACTCACAAACATTACAGCTGCGGTGTTCAAAATGTACAACCAGTCAGATTTCTTAAATGAGGTGCTGCAGGCCTAAGTATTGTGAGTTTGTGAGAACCTCAGCTTAAATAAAAAGAATATGTATGTGGCTGTGAGCTATAGCTGAAAAGATGGTCATGTGTGTGCAGACAACTTAACTTTATATGAATAAGGAGTATAAGACCAGAAAACAGGCAACATATCCATACTTAACAATGTTAGTTTAAGTCTTATGGCATAAGAAACTTGGTAAGACTTTCTGAGTTTACAGGAACAGGTATAGTAAATAAAAGGGAGCGTTGTAAGGCTTGTTAATACAGTCTCTCGCCCTCCTGACTGCACTTTGGACGTTTAACCGATAGCGTTTTTCAGTAGACACTCGCCACCAAAATCAGAGAAAGGCGCTCTCAAGGGCCAGCGCATTGTAGGGCTTGTATATCTCAGCTTAAGGGCTGACACGGATCTTTTGAGAGAGCACTGTAAACACAGAAAGCGCTCCAACAAAGCGCAATGTCAGAGCAATCCCCTACAAAGCAGACTCTAAGCCGTGTGTCACCCAACCACTCGTGAGTGGAGAATACATAGGAGCCGTCTTTGTTCGTATAGTGGGGACCATAGTAGTGCACGGCAGTTAGCTGATGAGTCTGGGGCTATGTGATATTGCTGGGCCGCTCAGGCCGTTCTGTGTAAGTGTATGCAGGCGCCTCATCGGTCGGACAGATTGAGCTTGCTGATGGTTTCCTCCTCGTTCTAAGGTCCCGCATGTCGCTCAGGGAGCTGTCAGGTAGTGCCGCTATGTCGGGTCTGAAATTAGATTCATCTGTAGTATCCAGTGTAGCGTCTATGGGGCTTAGTACAAGAGAGTGGGCTGTGGGCTCACATACAGCCCGGACTGGTATCCTGTGGGGGAGTTGCAGTACTAGTGAGTCTCTCATAGCAATCAGATCACGCTTTAGCTCCCGGTAAAAAGCCTGGAATAAAAGCTCCATCTTATCCTCCCATCTGTCTAGGGATTCCATACTGATCTAAGATGGCGATTCGTGCCCCTATATTAAGGCCCTTGACACCGGCACTCAACACTGGGAGCTGTTCCTCTGCGAAGCTCAGGATTAACTGTCTCAGCACGTAGATGGGAATGAAAGTACAATGAATATCCAAAAAAATAAGTGAAAGGATGCCCCTTATACAGAAATATCTTCGCTTTGTAAAATTCTAGATGAGGAGCTCCAGAGATGTACGTCCATTCACTCTGTTAGTTGGCTCCGCCCCCCCAGTTAATTATATTTGATTAATGTAATTTATTTAATTTTAGTGTAATGTTAGGTTTTACTGTAAGGCAGGTTAGGTTTTATTTTACAGGTAAATTTGTATTTATTTTAACTAGGTAGTTAGTAAGTAGTTAATAACTATTTAATAACTAATCTACCTAGTTAAAATAAATACAAACTTACCTGTGAAATAAAAAAAAAACATAAGCTAGATACAATATAACTATTCGTTATATTGTAGCTAGCTTAGGTTTTATTTTACAGGTATGTATTTAGTTTTAAATAGGAATAATTTAGGTATTAATTGTAAGTTTTATTTGGAATTATTTTAATTATGTTAAAGTTAGTGGGTGTTAGGGTTAGGGTTACGTTAGGGTTAGACTTAGGGTTAGGTTTAGGGGTTAATAACTTTAGTATAGTGGCGGCGATGTTGGGGGCAGCAGATTAGGGGTTTATAACAGTAATGTAGGTTGCGGCGATGTTAGGGACAGCAGATTAGGGGTTAATAAGTGTATGTAGGTGGTGACGACATTGGGGGCAGCAGATTAGGGGTTACAGGGGCGAAACTACAGGGGGTGCAGAGGTCGCAGGTGCGACTGGGCCCCTGAGGGTGGGGGCCCAGCTTAAAAAAAATATATATATATATATTTTTTTTTAATTTTTATAAAAAACGTTAACCTACCACTGCCTGCACTGATATCATGTGAGTGTGACATGACTACAGGGGTTAGTGTTTCTGTTTTACCCATTGGTGTTTATGTGTGTGTGTATGTATGTGACTGTGTATGTATTTATGCATGTATGTGTGTTTGTGTATGTTTGTGGAACCAGCAAATTACAGACCTTGTTACTACAGCATGGGGGGGGGGCAGGGGGGTAAACAGTGTCACTATACAGTACCACTATATACAGTATGGGGGTGGACCATGTCACTGACTACTGTGGTCACTTTATAAAGTACTGGGTCACTAACTTACTATATACAGTACTGGGGGGTTAAATAGTGTCATTATATATATATATATATATATATATATATATATATATATATATATATATATATACAGTAATAGGGGGTCAGACCATCTCACAGACTGTGGGCACAGGGTACCTCCATTTGCAGACATGTAACCTGATTCACATTTTTTTCCGTGTTAAATGTAAAAAAACAAAAAAAACAAAAATGTATTAAATTCACCTTTTTTTGGAGGGGGGAGGGGTGGTGGGGGGCCCTTCTTAGATTCTTGCACCTGGGCCCTGTGGTTTCTAGTTACGCCTCTGAGGGGTTAATAATATTTAACTAGTGTTTGCGATGCGGGAGTGTGGCGGTTTAGGGGTTAATATGTTTATTATAGTGGCGGCGATGTCCAGAGTGGCAGATTAGGGGTTAATAATTTTATTTTAGTGTTTGCGATGCGGAAGGGCCTCAGTTTAGGGGTGAATAGGTAGTTTATGGGTGCTAGTGTACTTTGTAACACTTTAGTTATGAGTTTTATGGTACAGCTTTGTAGCATAACACTCATAACTACTGACTTTCAGGTAGCGGTACAGATCTTGTACCGCCAAAGGACTTTTTAAAAAGTGCGGTACTTACGTTGAGTGACGGCCAAAAAGGTGTGCGGTACAGTTATACCTACAAGACTCGTAATACCAGCGGTAGTGAAAAAGAGCCATAACAATGCTTTTTCACTCATAACGCACAACTCGTAATCTGGCTGCTTGTTCTTTACAGTGAGAGAATACATGTTGGTGTGATTGAAGCAGCTCAATTAGTTTCAGTGATGGAAATTTTTCAGTTTTGTAAAGAATAACATTTTTAGTGTGGGGGATTTTTAAAGCTACTATACCATTCATTGTTAATCTTCAGTCTAGGGTAGCACCTGACAAACTGTTAAAAAAAGTTTTTCACAATAAATGAATATAAAAAAATAAACAAATTTACCTGTACTCTGTGTAATCTTCTTGACTTGTTTTCTTACCCACCTTATTTCTCATCAAATTGGGACTCAAATGATTCATTTCGGGTACTTTATGATAGCACAAAGTCACAAACTACCATCAAAACTTATAACAGTTATATATATCCTACCCTGAAAATGAAATTGGGTCATTTCAATACGGATCCCTTTTTAGCAACACGGGAAATGGTTTTAATTTACAGTTGATGCAATTGCAATTGGGAACGCTTCACATATGCTTTAGGAATTTTTCAATGAGCCTCATCAGTTTAAAGGGACAGTAAACCCCTTGAGATTTGTATATAAAGGGCCAGATTACAAGAGGAGCGCTAAAGTGGAACGCTCGAGCGTTAATTGCGCTAGAAGTCAATGGAGAGAAAAAACCATCCAACTATCATGCAAATCCGATCACATATTCTCAAGTGTGTTAATATTTCTACATATATTTGATGGAATTTTGGTACAATATATATCTATACCTATATATATATATATATATATATATATAGATGATTATAGATAGGTATAGATATATACAGATATACTGTATATATGAATATCTATTTAGAAATGCTATGGGCAGAACATTGGAATGTGAAGTATTTACAGTAAATACATAGTTAAAACCATTATTAAAAATGAATATTGCATAAATATGTTTTTACATGTTTTCATCTACTTAATAGGGATTGTGACGGATTACTGGCTACCCCGGCTGGGTAGCTCCGCCGAAACAATCTCCCAACACCTGGAACCAGCCGCTATGTAGCGGAGAGAAAGTGATTTTAGCAACCCCCACCCAAATAACTAAACAACTAGCATTTAGGTGGCACAAAGAAGAAAAGTTTATTGGGACAAACACACAACATTTATACAGAAACTCATCTTGGTAAGACACTGGACAATTACACAATGTTCCCGCCATTCCCACCCCTCCAGACAAACCAGCGCCTCCATAGTAGCCACAGTCCCACAGAATTCCAGGACCCAGGTGTGGCGGTTTTGGGGTGATCCCGGGGGACCAGTGGCACTTCCAGGGTGTCGTTTGAAATCTCTCAGTCTCCAGATGCTGCCACAGTCCAAAAAGTGGCGTGATTCCTTACTGGGGACCGGAGATACAGTCTGTGGAATTTATGGGGGTAGGGGTGTCCAAAACCCCCAGTTCCCAAAGGAGCTCCCCTTCGGTAATTCCCCCACCTCTTGTCCTCCCTAGGGGCTACCAATCCCCAAAAGAGCGGAATTCTGGGGCAAAGGGCCGCTGGAGCGACCAGGGTTAAAGTTAGTGGGTGTTTGGCCGTGATGTGGCTAACCAGGAGTTCTAGGAGCCCCGCCAGCAGAAGAGGGGTGTGATGGTCAGAGACCAGCTCTTTCAAGACAAGTTCAGTGGGACAAAACAAGCAACCAAAAGCTTCCAGAGATTGCGGTTGCTCTGAGGAGCCCAAAACCTCTGAGAAACAACAGGGGTGAGGTAGTAGAGGGTAGGGGTTTAGCTCCTGCAGTCCAGCCCCATGACAACTCTCCCCCTTCCAGTTCGGCAGACCCGACTAGATCCACAGGGGTCTACTTGGGGCTGTCCAAAGCAGGTTCTAGTTCCATTTGCCGGGAAAGACCATCAGCATTCCCATTACTCTTTCCCGGCCTGTACTGAATGTTGAAGTTGAAGTGATGCAGGGCTAAACTCCACCTTAGCAAGCGTCCATTGTCCCCCGATACTCGTTTAAGCCAAACCAGGGGGTTGTGATCGGTGAGAACAGTGAAGGGCCTGCCGTAGAGGTAGGGCTGTAGTTTATTGAGGGCTTATAATAGGGCCAGGCATTCTCTTTCAACCACCATGTAGCCTACTTCTCTGGGTAACAGATTCATACTGATGTAGGCTATGGGGTGGTCTTGTCCTTCTTGGTCCACCTGGCTTAGCACTGCTCCCAGCCCGAACATGGATGCATCTGTATGGACATAAAAAAGTTGAGCCGGGTTCGGTGCGGCCAGTACTGGGGCAGAGACTAAGGCATTTTTGAAGCTTTAAGAGTCCACCTCACACTCCGGGGACCAAAGGACCTGTCGGGGAAGGCACTTGCTGATCAGGTCAGTCAGGGGTTTGGCCAGGGCACTGTAGTTGGGAACAAACTGCTGGTAATACCCTGCAGTTCCTAGAAAGTTTAAAACTTGGGTTTTTGTCCGAGGTGTGGGCCAGTTAGCCACAGCTTTGATTTTAGTGGTCTCAGGTTGCTGCTTTCCACAGCCTACTCTGTGGCCCAAGTACTGGACATCCGAGCATCCGATGAAGCATTTATCGGGCTTCAGGGCTAGCCCGGCGGCTCCAAGGTGATCTAGGATGATGCCTAGGAGGACCAAATGGTCTTCCCAGGTGTAGCTATAGATGGCAATGTTGTCCAGGTAAGGACAACCAGCAAGCGGTCTACCATTCTTTGCATTCTTCATCCCAAACGGCATGATCTTAAGCTGGTATAGGTCAAAGGGGGTGATGAAGGCAGACTTGGGGATGTAGTTGGGGGCTAAGGGGATCTGCCAATACCCCTTACAGAGGTTGAGGGTGGTCAGAAAGTTGCCCCAGGGCGATTTGGTCCAACAGTTCATCGACTCGGGCATGGGGTAGGCATCGGTGGTGGTCCTGTCATTGAGCGGGTGGTCCCATCTTTCTTGGGTACCAAAACCAATGGTGAGGCCCAGGGACTGTTGGACAGTTCAAAAACACCTAGGTCCAACATTCCCCAGAGCTCCCAATGCATATTGTCTTGAACTGCTTCTGGGACTCTGTAAGTGGCCTGGTGCAGGGGGGGCTGTCCCGGGGTCTCTACCTTGTGGAGGGCTACTGGGGTGTACCTGGGGAGGTTAGAGAACATCTCCTGTCATTTCTCTAGTAGCTGGCGCACTTGTTCTCTCTGTTTTCCCCTTAACCTTGCATCTAAGGTTATATCAGCTATCCCTTTGGGAGCCTCACCTGGGTAGGGAAGCTCCGGCATGGGGAGACTCTCTGAGTCCTCGACAGCCAGGGCAAATATAGTGGCTACGTTCTGGGGCCACTCTGAATAGGCTTTCAACATGTTCACATGGAAGGTACTCTGGATTCGTCCATCTGAACATTTGGCTACTATGTAGGTAGTGTCTTTTATCTGTTCCCCCACCCAGTAGGGTCCTTGCCAGGAAGCCTGTAACTTATCTGTTTTGAAAGGCTTCAGGGCAAGCACCTTTTGTCCTACACTCAAGGTCCTGCCATACTATCTATTCTGTTTGCGCTGTGCGCCCTGGCCGGTGAGCTCCTTTAGCCTATCCAGGAGGAGAAAGAAGTACTTCACAATGGAGGGCCCCTCTTCTCCAATGTTCCCCTCCCAATGCGGCCTGATGAGGTCTATGTTGTCCTCCTACCATATAGCAGCTTGAAGGGGGAAACATCTGTGGATTCCTGGGGCATATCTCTATATGCAAAAAGGAGGTGTGGCAGGAATCTTTCCCAGTCATTGTGCATGGCCGAGAACGTATGCAGGGGCATAATCCTGCACAGTTTCCATAGTTGTCTAGTAACCTCTGCAGTGAACTGTGTCCTATACTCTTTTCCGGTACAACAAGCTGACGTTTAGGCACTGGGCCCTTCTTCCGCTTAGAGACCCGGTATAGGAGCCCCCGCACCCACTGGAAGCGCTCCTCGCCGGGGCCCTGGGGGTTGGAACCTACCTGGGATCTATATGGGGCTAGGGTTTTGTCACTCAAGGTCTCTTGGGAAAAGTCAGAAGGAGATGCCCAAGAAGGTTGGTCATGGTAGAGGTCCGGACGGTCTATCTGGGGCGAGTAGAAGTTGGGGTGGATTGTCTTACCTAGGTCCTGGGGTTAGGGGTAGCAACTGGCCATTGAGCTTGCTGGCGGGTAATCACTGGGTAAGCTTCCTGGGGGGTTCCCCCACATAAGCAGAAATAAGGTGGCCGAGGTCATTTCCCAACAAGACCTCAGCAGGGAGCTTGGGCATAACGCCCACCTCTACATCCTGGGATCCTGCACCCCAGTGCAGGTGTACAAGGGCTGTGGGGACTTGGAGAGTGGCTCCTCCGGTCACTCGAACGGAGAGGGTCCTCCCAGCTGAACCGAAGGTGGGGTTGGATCAGGGTGATGGTGGCGCCAGTGTCCCTTAATCCTTTGGCTGCCTGCCCATCAACCCAGACATCCTGTAGATGGTGGCCGCGATCATCAACCATGGCAACACACACTTCAGGCACCACCCCAACTTCCTCATCTGCTCACCCGGTAGGGTCCTCTGTGTACTCGTAGTGGGAAGCAGATTGATAGGTCTTCGCAGGGGCTTTTACCTACTGGGTCAGTGGGGGCTTTATGGTTTGGGGCCCAGAGGGGGGCTGAACTGGGTTGGGAAATGGTACTGGATGTGACCGACCTGTCCGCAGATAAAGCACTTGTGGGTATGTTGGACCCGGCTGGTGGAGCCGGAGGTGGTTGGATCTGATGCTATTGGGTAGCGTTCGGGTAGCGAGGGCCAGCTGGAGTGGAGTGGGGATCATTCTGATCTCAGGGGCCGACTGCCGCTGGGCATCGTGTACTGGTCCACCAAAATAGTGGCTTGATCCGCTGTTTCAGGTTGCCTATCTGAGACCCATTCCCTCACCTCTGCTGGTACAGCATCATAGAAATGTTCTAGCAGAATCAGCTGGGAAGCCTCAGCCAAGGTGGTCACTTTGCACCCCACAAACCAGGAGTCCATGGCATGGGTGAACTGATGTGTCCACTCAGTGTAAGGCTGCCCCTCTTTTCGCTTGAGCTCTCAGCTGTCGGTGGGCTTCCAGAGTGCGACCTTAATGGGTAAGGATGCACTCCTTGACCTTGTCATAGTCCCTTTGGTCTTCAGCAGGGACAGTGTGGAGGGCATCCAGCGCTCGACCAGACAGTTTGCCGAGCAGAATGGAGACCCTGTTGACACTGGCCACTTCTCGGAACGCACACTGGGTCTCAGTAGCAGTCAATGTCATCTTCCTCCTCCTTGAAGACTCTGCATGCCTCATACGGCAACTTTGGGGACCAGGTCACCAGTTGGGAAGTGGATGCTGGACTCCCCCTGCAGTTCTGTGGAGCTGAGTGACTTTTGATACATTTTTGGTGATGGCCTCATCGGACAGTCACCATTCGACTTCTCGCTGTATGTCCGATGTGGTAGTCCCTTGGGTGGGGGCCGTACTTGCTGTGCTAGACCGGTCACTGTCGGGGATTGTGAGGGGCTCCCCCAGCCACCTTGTCTGACCAATTAAACTCCATCAGCTTGAGAGTGATTGTGTCCTTGTTGCCTGCTACTCCCCCAGCAGGGCTTTCAGCTCAACCCTTCGGAGCGTTGAGTACTGCTCCATCCGAAGAGGTCTTCAGGTGGTGGTTTGGACGATCCATGTAGGTGGAAGCATCCCACCACTGGGTAGCTCCTCCGAAACTATCTCCCAACACCTGCAACCAGCCACTATGTAGTGGAGAGTAATTTTAGCAATCCCCACCCAAATAACTAGACAACTAACATTTAGGTGGAACAAAGAACAGTTTATTGGGACAAACACACAACACTTATACAGAAACTCATCTTGATAAGACACTGGACAATCCCACAATTTTCCCACCATTCCCACCCCTCCAGACAGACCGGTGCCTCCATAGCAGCCACAGTCCCACAGAAACCTAGGACCCAGGGGTGACGATTTAGAGGGTGATCCCTGGGGAGTGGTGGCACTTCCAGAGTGTCATTTGAAAGTTCTCGGTCCCCAGATGCCACAGTCCAAAAAGTAGCATGATTCGTTACTGGGGACTGGAGATACAGTCCATGGAATTTATTGGGGTAGGGGTGTCTAAAACCCCTAGTTCCCAAAGGAGCTCCCCTCCAGTAATTCCCCAACCTCTTGTCCTGCCTAGGAATTACCAATCCCCAAAAGAGCAAAGTTCTGAGGCAAAGGACCGCTGGAGCAACCAGGGTTATAGTTAGTGGGTGTTTGGCCGTGATGTGGCCGACCTAGAGTTCCATGAGCCCAGCCAGCAGAAGAAGAAGGGTGTGATGGTCAGAGACCAGCTCTTTCAAGACAAGTTCAGTGTGACAGAAAAACAAGCAACCAAAAGCTTCCAGAGATCATGATTGCTCTGAGGAGCCAAAAACCGCTGAGAAACAACAGGGGTGAGGTAGTAGGGGGTAGGGGTTTAGCTCCTGCAGTCCAGCCCCCGTGACAGGGATTTTGCAAAAATCTTTCAAAAAAAAAAAATCTTTCAAAAAAGGAACCAAATTTTATCTCATTAGTTTCGAATTTTGAATCTTTGTACAACATTCTAACATTTGTCTAATGTAATTGAATTTCTAATACTTTCTTTAAATGTAATACTCAAATTATGCAATATTCAAAATAGAAACATTCAAATTGATATATTTGCATCTATTATGTATCAGCTTACTAAATTCCCTATCACATGAACTATTGAACATTAAAAATTTCGAAAGTGGATATTTGAATTATGAACATTCAAAAAACTAAAGTAGCATTCAAAACCAGAAATTACCTTTGATTACTGCATTGAAATACATTTTCATTCTTATCAACATTTGGTTTTTCCAAAACGAATATCCACAGGACTATTTGTTCTACCAAACAAATTACATTTTCAGTACATTCTCCCATTCCTAATGCTTATCTGCACTTATTTATATATGTCTATATATGTGTAAATATATATTTATGTTTTTATATGTGTATATGTCTATAAATACATATAGACACATATAAATACATATAGACGACACATATAAATACAGACACATATAAATACATATAGACACATATAAATACATATGTGCACATATAAATACATATCTACACATATAAATACATATGTACACATATAAATACATATAGACACATATAAATACATTACATATAGACACATATAAATACATAAATACATATGTACACATAAATACATATAGACACATAAATACATATGTACACATATAAATACATAAATACATATGTACACATAAATACATATAGACACATAAATACATATGTACACATATAAATGCATAAATACATATGTACACATATAGACACATATAAATACATATAGACACATATAAATACATATGTACACACACACACATACATATATAAATAAATATACACACACATACATTTACATATATCTCTATGTTAAAGCCCTCTGCAGCCTTTTTTCTCTAACACCCTAGAGCTCATATCTTTGAGCCCTTATAACTTTTTTGTGAAATCATTTTTTTAAATATTTTTTATTAGACAGTGTTATTAGACGGTGTTATTATTATGAGTGTAACTGTACTTTGTAATGTATTTATGATGTGTTTTGTGCAACTTTTTAGTATTGCAAAATAGTTAAAGGGACACTGAACCCAAATGTTTTCTTTTGTGATTCAGATAGAGCATGACATGATATGCAACTTTCTAATTTACTCCTATTATCATTTTTTTTCATTCTCTTGGTATCTTTATTTGAAATGCAAGAATGTAAGTTTAGATGCTGGCCCATTTTTGGTGAACAACCTGGGTTGTCCTTGCTGATTGGTGGATAAATTCATCCACCAATAAAAAAGTGCTGTCCAAAGGTCTGAAACAAAAAAACTTAGATGCCTTCTTTTTCAAATAAAGATAGCAAGAGAACAAAGAAAAATTGATAATAGGAGTACATTAGAAAGTTGCTTAAAATTGCATGCTCTGTCTGAATCACAAAAGAAAAAATTTGGGTTCAGTGTCCCTTTAACTAGAGTTCTGAAGTTGCGGTAATCATTCTAGCCTTAATTACTATTGCTCTAAAGCGATCGCATTTACTTTCAACTCATAACACTAGCGGTAAACCTGATGAGCGTAACAAACCTCTTATAGCTTACACGCAAACGTTTTCGCTCCACTCGTAATCTGGCCCAAAATGTTTAATTATACAGAATAAAACATTTTTGCAATATATTTTCATTATTTATTTTGCTCCCTTTCATGCAATTTAGCTCTCACTAGACACACACACTAAACAAACACTATAAACACACACTACACAAACCATAGATATGTTACACTCACTAGATACACACTAAACAAACACTATGAATACACACTACACACGCACATATCAGTAATGAAGTAACACATCATGATAAGACATTTTGGGCCAGATTACAAGTGGAGCGCTATTTATATATAGACATATAAGAATTTCTATTTACAAATACATAGAACATAATTATGCTATGTGCAAAACATAAGAAAAGGAAATATTTACTATAAATACATATATACAGACATAAATACATATGTAAACACATATTAACATATATATATATATTCTGAAAAGTAGGAAAAGCACTCTTCCGGATTTAACAGAGAAAAGACATTTATTGTATTAACATTTTCGGGGGTTGCCCCCGTACTTAGATACAGTACTGAGGACGGGGGCAACCCTGAAAACGTTAATACAATAAATGTATTTTCTCTGTTAAATCCGGAAGAGTGCTTTTCCTACTTTTCAGCATACATACTTATTTTGAGGAGCACCACGGTGGTTGTCTGAGTTAAAGAGTGCTGGGCTCACTTGCATTTGGTATGTATATATTTATACAGACATAATACATATTTGCACACACACATACAGTATATATATATATATATATATATATATATACACAGACATAAATACATATGTACACACATATTAACATATACGTATATATATATATTAGTCAATAAGCCTGCCCAGAGGGCACTCTAATTATTTTTTAAACTACAGGTGTAGAAACAACCTATTTTGTAACTGTTCTTTTATATAATTATTTAAGCTACAGGTGTAGCAATACTTTAATTTTAATGGACTACTATTTTAAATATATTATTAACCCCTAAACCGCAAAAATCCCACATCGCAATAAACCTATTTACACTATTAACCCCTAAACCGCAAAACCCCTATATTGCAATAAACCTATTTACCATATTAACCCCTAAACCACAAAACCCCTACATCGGAATAAACCTATTTAACTTATTAACCCTTTAAACCGCCAAAACCCACAATGCAAATAACTATTTAAATAACTAAGTACAGTACACTAACCTAACACCCCCTAACTTAACAACCCCTAACCTAACACCCCATTAAATAAAGCCAAATTACCTAAACTAATACATTCTAAAGTTACAAAAAATAAAAAAAACCGCTAACATTACAGAAAATAAATTTAACAAAATTAAACCTAATCCCTATGAAAATAAAAACACCCCCCCACTCTAATAATAAACTACCAGTAGCCCTTAAAAGGGCTTTTTGCAGGGCATTGCCCCAAGATAATCAGCTTTTTTACTAAAAATATACAAAGTCCCACCTAACATTAAACCCCCCACCCCCAAAATAAAAGAACCTAACACTAAAAAACCTAAACTACCCATTGCCCTGAAAAAGGGCATTTGTTTGGGCATTGCCCTTAAAAGGGCATTTAGCGCTTTTTCTGCCCATCCCTAATCTAAATAAAACAAATGCCCCCCCCCCAGGTTAGCACTCATGGTTCCTGAAGTCTGGCGGAGAAGGTCCTGTTCCAGGCGGTGAAGTCTTCTTCCAAGTGCAACCTCTTCTTCTTCCAGGAACATCCTGTGTGGAGCGATGCTGAAGACTGAAGACCGTGGAGCTGAAGACTGGCGACCCTGGAACTAAAGACCGGCGACCACGGAGCCATGGAGCGTGGAGGATCCTCTTCGTACGATCTCCGCCGTACACTGAATAGTGAATTCAAGGTACGTGATTAAAGATGGCGTCCCTTGAATTCCTATTGGCTGATTTGATTCTTCCAATTCAAATCAGTCAGTAGTATGAAAGCTACTCAAATCCTATTGGCTATTTAAATTAGCCAATAGCATGAGAGCAAGTGAAAGTGAAATTCGCTGTAACATTCCATTGAGGATGCGTGTGCAACTTCCAATGGCGACAGACATTACAAATGCAATTGTAGTGTATATATATATATTTTTATATATATATATATATATATATATATATATATATATATATACATAAATACATATGTACACACATATTAACATATATAGTGTTCAAATCAGCCAATAGGATTTCAGTAGCTCTCATCCTATTGGCTGATTTGAATTTTTCAGCCAATAGGAATTCGAGGTACCCCATATTTAAACGGGTACCTTGAATTCACTATTCAGTGTACGGCGGTAATCGTACAAAGAGGATCTCCACACGCCATGGCTCTGCGGTCGCCGGTCTTCAGTTCTGCGGCTCTGTGCCGGCTTGGTCCTGGCTGAGGCTAGAAGAGGTCCCTGCTCCGGAAGAAGATATTGCCGCTTGAAAGAAGACTTTCTCAGCTGGACTTCAGGAACGGTGAGTACCTATTTGGGGGTTAGCGTTAGGATTGTTTTTATTTTTGGGGGATTTTTTTTTTTTAGATTAGGATTTTAATGGGCCTTTGTAAAAGAGCTGAATGCCCTTTTAAGGGCAGTAAAAGAGCTGAATGCCCATACAAATGCCCTTATAGGGACAATGGGTAGTTTAGTTTTTTTTAATGTTAGGTTTATTTATTTTGGGGAGTTTGGTGGGTGGGGGGGGTTTACTGTAAGGGGGGACTTAGAATTTTTTTAAATGCAAAAAAATGTTTAACTAGGCCATTTTAAGGGCTATTTGTAGTTTAGCATTAGATTAGGGGGTGTTTTTATTTTGGGGGGCTTATTTATTTTCATAGGGATTAGGTTTAATTTTTTATTTTTGATTACAAAAAAAATTATTTTCTATAATGTTAGACTTTTTTGTTTTTGGTAATTTTAGATTAATTTATTTTAATTTAATCTTAAAAAATTTTTTTAAGTACTGTTAGGATTTTTTAATCTAATTGTAATTTAGTATTTTAATATTTTATGTAATTTGGAAATAATTTAGTGGGTGTTAGGTTAGGGGGCTTAGTAATTAAATTAGTTTTTTGCATTGTGGGGGTTTGGCGGTTTAGGAGTTAATAGATTAATTAGGTTTATTGTGATGTGAGGGCTTGGTGGATTAGGGGTTAATACAGGGAGTGCAGAATTATTAGGCAAGTTGTATTTTTGAGGATTAATTTTATTATTGAACAACAACCATGTTCTCAATTAACCCAAAAAACTCATTAATATCAAAGCTGAATATTTTTGGAAGTAGTTTTTAGTTTGTTTTTAGTTTTAGCTATTTTAGGGGGATATCTGTGTGTGCAGGTGACTATTACTGTGCATAATTATTAGGCAACTTAACAAAAAACAAATATATACCCATTTCAATTATTTATTTTTACCAGTGAAACCAATATAACATCTCAACATTCACAAATATACATTTCTGACATTCAAAAACAAAACAAAAACAAATCAGTGACCAATATAGCCACCTTTCTTTGCAAGGACACTCAAAAGCCTGCCATCCATGGATTCTGTCAGTGTTTTGATCTGTTCACCATCAACATTGCGTGCAGCAGCAACCACAGCCTCCCAGACACTGTTCAGAGAGGTGTACTGTTTTCCCTCCTTGTAAATCTCACATTTGATGATGGACCACAGGTTCTCAATGGGGTTCAGATCAGGTGAACAAGGAGGCCATGTCATTAGATTTTCTTCTTTTATACCCTTTCTTGCCAGCCACGCTGTGGAGTACTTGGACGCGTGTGATGGAGCATTGTCCTGCATGAAAATCATGTTTTTCTTGAAGGATGCAGACTTCTTCCTGTACCACTGCTTGAAGAAGGTGTCTTCCAGAAACTGGCAGTAGGACTGGGAGTTGAGCTTGACTCCATCCTCAACCCGAAAAGGCCCCACAAGCTCATCTTTGATGATACCAGCCCAAACCAGTACTCCACCTCCACCTTGCTGGCGTCTGAGTCGGACTGGAGCTCTCTGCCCTTTACCAATCCAGCCACGGGCCCATCCATCTGGCCCATCAAGGCTCACTCTCATTTCATCAGTCCATAAAACCTTAGAAAAATCAGTCTTGAGATATTTCTTGGCCCAGTCTTGACGTTTCAGCTTGTGTGTCTTGTTCAGTGGTGGTCGTCTTTCAGCCTTTCTTACCTTGGCCATGTCTCTGAGTATTGCACACCTTGTGCTTTTGGGCACTCCAGTGATGTTGCAGCTCTGAAATATGGCCAAACTGGTGGCAAGTGACATCTTGGCAGCTGCACGCTTGACTTTTCTCAGTTCATGGGCAGTTATTTTGCGCCTTGGTTTTTCCACATGCTTCTTGCGACCCTGTTGACTATTTTGAATGAAACGCTTGATTGTTCGATGATCACGCTTCAGAAGCTTTGCAATTTTAAGAGTGCTGCATCCCTCTGCAAGATATCTCACTATTTTTGACTTTTCTGAGCCTGTCAAGTCCTTCTTTTGACCCATTTTGCCAAAGGAAAGGAAGTTGCCTAATAATTATGCACACCTGATATAGGGTGTTGATGTCATTAGACCACACCCCTTCTCATTACAGAGATGCACATCACCTAATATGCTTAATTGGTAGTAGGCTTTCGAGCCTATACAGCTTGGAGTAAGACAACATGCATAAAGAGGATGATGTGGTCAAAATACTAATTTGCCTAATAATTCTGCACTCCCTGTAGTGTTGATAGGTAGTTGGCGTTGTGGATGAATGGCAGATTAGGGGTTAATAATTTTATTAAGTATATTGCGTTGTGGGGGGTTGGCGGTTTAGGGGTTAATACATTCATTAGGTAGTTTGTGATGTGGGGGTTGGTGGACAAGGGGTTAATACATTTATTTAGTTATTGCGGTGGGAGTTGGCGGTTGACAGGTAGATAGATATTGCTCATGCGGTAGGTGTTAGTTACTATTTTCAGGGGGTTACGGTTCTCACATACTTGCTGCATCTGCCTATGTGTGGCGAGGTGAAAATGGAGTCAAATTTCTCCATTTTCGCTGCGTAAGTCCTTGCGCTGAATAAGTGATACCGATTTGCGATGCAGTTCTATGATAGCTTATAAGAGTAAAAATTGTGGGCGATGGGTGAAATATATGCGCCACATTTATATGCGGCGCCATATATGTGATACCAATACCGCCGTAAAAACCGGAGTCGCACATATTTATACCTACACACACACACACTTATGTAACAAAACTGAAAGAGCAGAAACATGCCCCTTAAGAGAACTAGCTGACAGGCCTTTCTCTAAATCATCCTGAAGAAATTGAAGAATCTACAAGGTCTTCACCCTATGCCAACGGGACCCCCATTCCACACACCAAGACAGATAAGTTCTTTACACTTTGTGGTAAATACGCCTGGTGACTGGCTTCCTGGTCTAAACCAACAGTCTCTGAAAATCCTTTCCGAGTAAAAACTAGGAATTCAATCTCCATGCAGCCAGTCTCAGAGAATATTATTATTATTATTCTTTATTTATAAAACGCCAACAGATTCCGCAGCGCTGTCCATGGGTACAAAAATAAAAGTATAATACAATATAAAAGACACCAGACAAAGTTTAACAAACAAATACAGGGGAATTGAGGGCCCTGTTCCCGTGGGAACTTACAATCTAGATGGGTAGGAGGGTGAGAAACAGGAGGTGGGGACTGCAAAGGTGAGAATGATGTTAGTGTGGAGTTAGATTGGGGCAGCAATTAGGCAAGTGGAATTCATTTGTTACTGGTTTGGAGATAGGCTTCCATGAACAGAAAGGTCTTTAGGGAGCATTTAAAGGTGGAAAGGTTAGGGGAGAGTCTGACAGCTCTAGGAAGTGCATTCCAGATGGTTGGTGCTGCACGAGAGAAGTCCTGTAGCCTAGCATGGGAGGAGGTGATGGTAGAAAATGCAAGGATCGATCAGGTCATTGTTGGATCTTAGGGGTTGGGCTGGAGTATATTTGTTGATGAGTGAGGACAGGTAGGGGGGGCTGCGTTGGTAAGGGCTTTGTAGTTCAGAATGAGAATTTTGAATTTAATTCTACTGTGGATGGGTAGCCAGTGAAGGGACCCGCAGAGAGGTGCAGCAGATACAGAGCGTCGGGAGAGGTGGATTAGCCTAGCAGATGCATTTAGGATGGATTGAAGAGGGGAGAGGCGGGAGAGAGGGAGGCCAGTTAGTAGGTTATTACAGTAGTCTAGTTGGGAGATTACCAGGGAGCGGATTAGCTGTTTAGTAGTTTCAGCACTCAGAAACTGATGAATTTTGGAGATATTGCGTAGGTGGTTGCGACAGGAGGAAGAGAGCAATTGGATGTGGGGTATGAAGGACAGATTGGAGTCAAGTGTAACTCCTAGGCAGCGGACTTGAGGTGATGGAGAGATAGTGGTGTCACCAACAGTGATTTAAAAGTTAGGAACCGGGGTAGAATTAGAGGGGGGATTAGAAGGAGCTCAGTCTTGGACATATTGATTTTTAGGTGGTGAGAGGCCATCCAAGAAGAAATGCCAGATAAGCAGACACTGATGTGAGAAAGGACAGAAGGAGAGAGTGAAGGGGTGGATAGGTAGATCTGAGTATCATCAGCATAGAGGTGGTAGTTGAAGCCATAGCTACTGATAAGTTTACCCAGTGAGGAAGTATAAATAGAGAAGAGTAGAGGACCCAGAACAGAGTCTTGAGGTACTCCAACAGACAGAGGCAATGGAGAGGAGGAGTCGCCAGCAAAGGAGACAGAAAAGGAACTATTAGAGAGATAAGAGTGGATCCAGGAAAGGGCAGTGTCAGAGAGACCAAGGGAGCTGAGAGTCCGTAGGAGAAGGGGATGGTCAACGGTGTCAAAGATTTTAATAAAAGAACGGACCCTGTGTAAAAAGATCCGACCTCTGAGGTAACCGCCACGGAGGAGCAGAAGACATTTTCACTAGATCTGCATACCAAGTCTGGTGTGGAGCTAACAGTATTGCTGAAATTCAAGCTATGACTCAAGGAAGAAGGACAATTGGAGGAAAAAGATATACTAGATTGAAGTTCCATGAAACTCCTAACCCGTCCACCAACTCCGCTTGAGGATCCCTTGACCTAGATCTGTATCTTGGCAGTTTGGCATTGAGACGAGAAGTCATGAGGTCTATCTCCGGAGGGTGATCTTATTGAACACCTCCAGGTTGAGAGTCCACTCTCCGGAGTGCAGAGTCTGTCTATTTAGAAAATCTGCTTCAAAATTGTCCACAACGAAATCTAGATAGCTGATATTTGACAATGGTAAGTCTCCACCCACTGTAGTATTAGGAAATTCCTTCAACAGCGGGCTCCTACCTGGTGGTTGATGTAGACCACTGTTGTGATGTTGTCCAACTGAAATCAAATAAACCAGACAGAACGTAATTGAGGCCATGCATGTAGTGCATTGAATATAGCCATTAGTTCTAGAATGTTGATGGGGAGACTCATGTCTTCTGATCGCCAGGTCCCCTGAGCCCTCAGAGGACCCCACACAGCTCTCCAGCCTATCAAACTTGCATCCATTGTTAGAATTTCCCAGGAAGGATGCAGGAAACATCTGCAAAGAAGGAACGGTTCCTGAGATAGCCACCAAGAAAGAGACCCTCTCGTCACTGGGTCAACACTGATGATTTGAGACAAGTGTGTGTGATTTCCATTCCATTGTCTAGGCGGCATACATAACTGTAGAGGTCTCAGATGATAACGGGCAAACGGAATAGCATCTGAAACCGCCACCATGAGCCACTGAAGGTCGAAGAGTGGATTGTAAAAGGCAGCAAGCTTATTGCAGCTTCTCCTGATGCTGATCCTAGGAGAAAAATGTTCATACAAACTGAATCTATTATGGTCCCTAGAAAGCACACTATTGTTTTGGGAATGAGCAAACTCTTTTCCAGATTAACTTTACAACCATGAGACCGAAGATACCAAAGTAGCGTCCCTGTATGATAGCTTTCTAAATGAGAAGATGCGCTTGAACCAAAATATCATCCAAGCAAAGCACCACAGCAATACCTTGCAGTCTGACTACTGAAAGAAGTGCTCCTAATACCTTTTTTAAAATCTGTTGAGCCATAGCCAAACCAAAGTGAAGAGCTATGAACTGATAATTATTCTCCAGGAAGGCAAATGATGATGGTAATATGCAGGTATGCATCCTTTAGATCTATGGTGGTCATAAACTGACCCTTCTGAACCAGAAGAAAAATAGATCTGATGGTCTCCATCTTGAAGGTCAGAACCTTGTTTTAACAGTTCAGATCTAGAATGGGGTAGAAAGATTCCTCTTTTTTTAGGGAAATATGAAGAGGTTGGAATAGAATCCCTTTCCCCTCTCTGCAAGAGGAACTGGAACAACTCCCATGGATACTAGATCCTCTACACAATGGAAGAAAGCCTCTGTTTTTTCTGGCCTCCTTGGAACCCTTGAGTGGAAGAACCTGCCCCATGGAGTATGAGAATGAAACCCTATTTTGTATCCCTGGGAGACAATGTTCAGAACTCACGGGTCCTGCATAGAGTGAGCCCATACCTCCTGAAAATGAGATAATCTTCCCCCTACTTCACCTGAGCCCAGGTCGGGAGGTTTACCCTTCATGCAATTTGTTCAGGGATCAACTTTTTGGGCTGCTTGTTCTTGTCCTACGCTGAGATTGGCTTACAGGTACTCCTGGGCAGATTGGATTTTGTCGAGGGCGCGTTCCTCTGAGACGACTCTTAGCTTTAGTTTTTTTGTCCTGAGGCAGAAAATCTCCCTTACCACATATAATAGAAATGATAGAATCCAATCCTGGATCAAATAAGGTCTTACCCTTTAAAGCCAGGGATAGGAGTCTCGACTTAGACACCATGTCGACTGACCAAGATTTGAGCCAGAGGGCTCTACAAGCAAGTACTATAAGTCCAGAAGTCAGCGTTTAGACAAATAATTTGTATAATTGCATCACAAATAAAAGAATTGACTTTTTTTAGAGCTCTGATTTGATTCTGAATATCCTCCAGTGGAGACTCCACTCAAATAATTTCAGATAAGGAATCACACCATAACATGGCAGCCCCAGCCACTGCTGCCACACCTACAGCAGGCTGAAAAAGTAACCCAGTCTGAAGAAATGCCTTCCTGAGGTATCCCTCTAGTGTTGTATACATAGGGTCCTTAAATAAGGCACTATCCTTTAGGGGGATAGTAGTACACTTTGCTATCATGGAAATTGCCCCATCTACCTTAGGGATGGTAGGCCAGAATTCCAAATGATTATGTGGAACCTGAAACATCTTCTTAAATGTTTGAGAAGGAAAAAAAGGAACTCTAGGATTTTCTAATTACTTAGAAATAATGTCTGCTACCAAAGAGGGAACTGGGAATACTTCCAGAGATGTTGTCATAGGTATATACACCAAGTCCAGTTTGTGAGTCTGTCTTTAGTCATCTGGTTTAGACTCCAGAGTCCAGAGTGGACAACACCTCCTTGAGTATATACAGTAGGTGTTCAACCTTAAACAAGAAATTCACTTTCTCAGAATCCTGATTTTCTTATTCCGCTGAGGAATCAGAGGAAGTTATCTCCCCTTCGGAGCTATCAGAGAAATACTCTACTCCAGAAAGCTGAGCATGACTGGCCATGGAAGCTTCACTAAAACTACAGGATTTATCCCCAGAAGAGTTATGTTTAACCTTTCTCTTATGTTTTCCCACAATAGGCAAAGCGCTCAGGGCAGCAGCAACTGCTGATTGTAATTGGGCAGCAAAATCTAGGGTAAGGGAACACTAGCACCAGAAAAAGCCTGAGGAGCAGAGCCGCAGGGTACTGCTGGTATGGAGATTTGCTGTAATACAGGCATATCAGGGCTCTTAAAAATTTGAGAAGTCTCAGTATTTTCAGAGGCCTAAATTACAAGTTGTGCAGTACATCTATACTGCTGAAAAATTGGCCTTTGTGCGCGGAATGGTAAGGTCACCCATATTACAAGTGGTGTTGTACGGTTATACTGCTAGCATTTTAGAATGTACCGCAACAATCCATTCTGCACTCAAAAAATGGCTTTTGAGTATAGAATTTTCAGCTCACCCATATTACAGGTTGTGCGGTCAGACTATTCTGCTAGCGTTATAGCTTATACCGCCACAATCCATTCCACAATCAAAGGCCAGTACCTCTGAATTTTGCAAAACAAAAATGTTTTTCAAAACTCATAACAAATATGAGTAAACCTATTAACCCCTAATCCGCTGTCTACCGCTTAACCAACACTAAATAAAACTATTAACCCATAACCGAGGACCCCCCACATCGCTACAACTAAAATAAACCTATTAACCGCTGACCCCCCACATCGGTACTACTAAAATAAACCTATTAACCCCTAAACTGCCGCCCCCCGCATCGCGACTACTGCTAACTTTAATGTAACAATATAACTACCTTAAAATAAATAAAAACTTACCTGTGAAATAAAAAAACTAAGCTTAAAATATAAATAAACCTTACATTATTATTTTAAAAAACTAAAATATACTAAAAATAAAGAAAAAATACAAAATTAAAAAATCCTAACACTATGAAAAAAAAACTAACATTATAAAAAATAACAAAGTCTAAAATTACCAAAAAATAAAATGTGATGGTTCAAAGAGGTGAGGTAGCCCAAATCAAACCAAACACATTTCGTGCAATACGCTCAGCATCTAAGAAGATATATGAACTCAAAGTAACAAGATTAAAGGATAAAAAATCTTTAATATAAAAATCAATTAAAAACCCTTCAGTATAAACGTCTCACAATGTGTTTCTCGGATATTACAGTTTCATCAGGTGAGCTGTTAAGCTTGTCATGTTACTCTAGAAGTTTAGATAATCTTTCCTGTAGAGACCCTAGTCTCCTTTTAGGGCTGTGATAGGAAGTATTGGACATTTAAGTTTTAAATAAAAATAATAAAAGGTAAAATCCCCCCACCCAACCATAAGAGCCTACAATCTGTGGTCTAATATTTATATACATATATGAAAGTAATATATAGTGATGATGGACCCTAACAATACAAGTGAATGGGAGCCCCTCAAATAAGAAGGATAAATATTATAACAAATGTAGATCAGACATGTGTGTATGAATGTATAATGACCAATATCATTAAACAGAACTAATGTGGGTGCAATGATAATAAAGAGAAAAATGGATTAATGATAAAAGCAGCCATGTCTACATTCTCGTTCAGACCAAAAAGCGTAAGAGTACGTAGCTACCAAATCCAAAACGTTTCTCTTTCTATTAAACGTATGAACCTACTTGCTCCCCAAGATTTGGGTTTGTGTTAAATCTGGCTCATTCTGATAGAATCTTTATTCCCTTCATGAAAACATAGTACATGTCTTAGTATGTTTGATCAGTCTATTCTCAATGTTCCTGTGATGCTCCCCCCATTTTTTCTTTATGGGTCTGCAGGTATGCCCAACATACTGTTGGCCACAAATGCAGTAAAGCAAATAAATCATGTATTGTGTATCAAAAGTCATAAGTAAACTAGTATTGAAACATTCATCCATATTGTGCAATTTAAATTTATCTGTTGCACTGACCACATAAGGGCATAGACCACAGTTTTCTACAACATTTTTAAAAACCATTTTTGCTCAGATTCATAGTGGAAATATTCTCAGACCTGGTACAGTGGGAACCCTTGACCTTGATGCTTCTATCATTCATTTTCCTAGTTACAACTTTGCTGGGTGCTAATTTGTTTTGAGCGTTGGTGCTCTAGTGAAAGTACACAGGGTTTTTTTCTAAAATATTTTTGAAAACATGATCATAACTCAACAGACCTGATATTTAAGATATTGGACTTTAAGAAAGAGGACAGAGACTTACTTTGGGTCTCCTGTGATGTCTCCACAAATTCAACATTTATTGGGTATCGAGGTAATTGCATCATATTTGAATAAGGATATTTTTATGCCTTCCAAACAGAAACTTTTTTTTGCTGGAAGCAATTAAATTTGTTCTCCAGCATAATTATTTTATCTACCAAAAGCATTTGAGGAGAAATACATTTATTCCCCAGAATTTGGGGCAAGCCTGGTGTTCTTTGGTCGCTATATCGATGACCTGATTTTTATTTGGGAGGGTAGTTCTGATTCAGCCAATTGTGGACCATCTAAATAAAAATGAAATGGGTTTATCTTTTACAGCCAATATCAAAACCAATCATTTGGAATTGTTGGATCTTGTTTTATATTGGGATGCCCATGGTAATATAGCTACCAAAACATTTTTAAAGGAGGTAAACAGTAACAGTTACTTGAATTATAGGAGCAATCATTATTTACCATGGAAGAGGAATATTCCTTTTAACCAGTTCTGTCGAGTCAAGAGGAATTGTTCTGAAATAAAAGTATTTGAGGAACAAGAGGGAATACTCAGAGAGATTCCTTGAGGAAAATTATCCTATTGATCTTATTAATCGAGGTTTCCTTAGAGCAAAAAATATTGACAGGAGTGAACTGCTCTCTCAAAATAAAAATAAACTAAAACGTAACCACAGTTTATGGCCAATAAATGAATAATATACTCCTCGTTTCATTACTAAATTCAATAGTAATCATATTGCTATACACAAAATAATAAATAAACATTGGCCCATTTTGACTTATGATCATGTTTTCAAAAATATTTTAGAAAAAAACCCGGTGTTCACTTTCACTAGAGCACCAACGCTCAAAAACAAAAAAGCACCCAGTGGTAGCTAGGAAAAATGAATGATAGAAGCAGCAAGGTCAAGGGTTTCCACTGTTCCAGGTCTGAGAATATTTCCACTATGAATCTGGGCAAAAGGGTTTTTACAAATGTGGTAGAAAACTATTTGGTCTATGCCCTTATGTGGTCAGTGGGACAGATACATTTAAATTGCACAATACGGATGAATGTTTCAATATTAGTTTACGTATAACTTGTGATACACAATTCGTGATTTATTTGCTTGAATGCATTTGTGGCCAACAGTATGTCGGGCGCCCCTGCAGGCCCATAAAGAAAGGATGGGGGAAGCATTGCAGGAACATTGAGAATAGACTGATCAAACATAGTGTACCAAGACATGTACAATGTTTTCATGAAGGGAATAAAGATTAAAGGGACACTGAACCCAAATTTTTTCTTTTGTGATTCAGATAGAGCACGAAATTTTAAGCAACTTTCTAATTTACTCCTATTATCAAATTTTCTTCATTCTCTTTGTATCTTTATTTGAAATGCAAGAATGTAAGTTTAGATGCCGGCCCATTTTTGGTGAACAACCTGGGTTGTTCTTGCTGATTGGTGGATAAATTCATCCACCAATGAAAAAGTGCTGTCCAGAGTGATGAACCAAAAAAACCCGCTAGGATGCCTTCTTTTTCAAATAAAGATAGCAAGAGAATTAATAAAAATTGATAATAGGAGTAAATTAGAAAGTTGCTTAAAATTGCATGCTCTATCTGAATCACGAAGAAAAAAAATGGGTTCAGTTTCCCTTTAAATCGGAATGACCCCAATTGAACACATACCCAAATAGGACCATATGTTTAAGACAAAGAGAAACGTTTTGGATTTGGAAACTACGTACTCTTACGCCTTTTGGTATGAACATTTTTCTGTTTATTATTATTGCACCCACATTAGTTCTATTTAATGATATTCGTCATTATACATTCATACACACATGTCTGATCTACATTTGTTATAATATTTATCCCTCTCATTTGAGGGGCTCTCATTCACTTGTAGTATTAGGGTCCATCATCACTATATATTACTTTCATATATGTATATAAATATTAGACCACAGATTGTAGGCTCTTATGGTTGGGTGGGGGGATTTTACCTTTTATTATTTTTATTTAAAACTTAAATGTCCAATACTTTCTATCACAGCCCTAAAAGGAGACTAGGGCCTCTACAGGAAAGATTATCTAAACTTCTAGAGTAACATGAGCTAGTTTAGTATTAAGTAAATACTAGATACACAGGCAGTTAAGTTTACCCATGGTGGATAGTTATTCTGTTTCTTTGACTATCTGTATATCTAGTTTATAAAGTTTTTTTCTTTTCCCTTTCTCCATAACATGGCAGAGGTCTAGATTCCCCTTAAATTCCTAACTTTTATAAATCCTGTCCTACAGATGGTTGAATCTGTTACACAGGGCTCAGTTTTAGTGGGGTGAGTTTTTAACCTAGTTTTGGACCCGACCTATGATAAACAATTGATGAAAAATAAAAAACATGATTCCTATACTGCCTTTAAATTTTGGAACACTATTATGCAGTACAATCTATATGATATATGGCGTATATGTCAACCTGACAAGAGGGAATACATCTTCTCAGACCCCATCACACATATTCTAGGTTAGACTACTTCCTCTCAGACTCAAGAATACTGAATGATATCTCAGAGTCCCATATACATACCGGCACATGGTCAGATCATGTTGCAGTCTCTGTGGTTGTGGCAAGGATCCATCAACATTCCTCTAGACCCTCATGGAAGTTCGCACAATGTTTATGGGAGGAATCTGGCTTTTATGAATCCCTGACTGAGACTGTCCTTGAATTTATCAATTTGAATCTAAACGGCTAACCATCGGCCCAGCTTGTATGGGCTGCTTTGAAAGCTTGCATTAAAGGCTTCTGCATTGCTAAGGTTGCCAAACTTAAAAAAAGATAGATCAGTTGGGTTTTACCTTCGGTTGACAAGGACCTTACAATACATGCAAACGTATAAATATTTGGGGAACTTCCGGGCAGCGGCCATGATTGGTCGCACTTCTGTAAGCTGCTCCAGCACTCTAGAGCAATCTTTATGATATCTCCTTTTACAGATACCATATGACCCAGAGATTAACAAATTGCATATTGGCTAAGGAATATCTACCTAATGAGACTAATTTTACACGAATGGCTGTTGGCTCCAGAGCCCGGAGCTTCATTTGAAGATTGTGGCCTTCAACACCAGCCACGTGGATTACCCCCCGGCAGGATGCTCTTGGGCTCCTGTCGTTAGTAAGCATGATAAGTGCACCTACAACAAACAGCAAATAGACAAAGGAGCCTTTATTGAACTGGTTGCCTCTACATAATGGCATTTGCAATCCGGACTGTCCTGGAGGAGGTGGAATGTCTTCTAAGTTCCTACTACCTGCAATTTTGCACACAGCTGGATTTAGAGTGGGGATCAATGTGTAACAATGCCGCCCAAGCTATCTGCCTAGCTACTAAACAGGATTGTATATCTGCCCTCCAGCGCTCAGCTGACATACCCTTACACAAGCCGAGACCCGAGGTTCAGGAAGGGGACCGATTGGAACACTTGGGGGCCGTGCACCTCCTTCTTCCTGGGGCCAGAGTCACCGCAGCAGCTTATACGGAGGGTGATGTGAGGCCCTCATTGCACCCATGTGAGCCTAGCCTAATACCGGTTCCCCATGCTGCGAATTTTGGAGAAGGCAGGAAGAGAGACAGCGCTACTGTAATTTGGAAAACACAGCTAGCCACATCGTTTGTGTCGGATCCCTCAGCTAAGTCCCGCGATCAATCTGGGCCACCAATGTCCCAACTCAATATGGTAACCTGGTGCCGACACAGAAAGGTTGGAGTCGGATGATCTAACTGTTTTCCGTTTTCCCCCCTGGACTCCATGTACACCATACACATCCCTCAGACGGTTGATGACTTTAGTAAGGGGGCGATATGACAGCCTAATCATATAGACTCGAAGTAATGAACGCTTAATGTTATGTGTTTTGCAATTCAATCCTCCTTATCTAATCTATGTTGCACTTTCTTGGTGTTATTAATACTCAAATTTGTTATCTGAAAATCAGAAGTGCTGGGGTGTAAAGGGGTAGAGGATGTTAGCAACATTTGCGCTCTACTATTTTTCTTTTTTTTTTGCCTTTCTTTTTTACTTCCTATAATGTCCTTGGGTATTGACAGTTAGAATGCTTATCAGGCCGCCATTGCAGCAATCCCTGCTTATAACACTTCAGCGCTACACAGTAGTCCCTTGGATTCTCTTAGTTTTTAGCTAAGTTTCAATTATAGAGGTTCCGGGCAACTGCTAGTCTCCCACATATGTTTTTGTTAGAGAAGCTCTTTTTACCACAGGCATCCCTTTCAAAACTGTTTTGCTTGCAAAGTTTTACTTGTCTATCTTAACACACGTTCTACTCCTTGTGCTCCAATATAGGGTGCATAGTAGGGTGAGATAAGGTCAATATTCACACATGCTCCCTACCATAATTTCATGATAATATGTGTATCTAAGGGCTCCTTCAGATAATCATGTATGTAATACACATTGCATTCTCACATTACAATTTCTTCTGTAGGGGAGGCTCTTTAAGTTAAATGTATGCTGCCTGATATATATATATGGCATAGGAGATATATTCTTTACTAATTGGGTAAGGGACAATGTATAATAGTGTATTGCTGTAACTATACTTCTTTGTGTGACTCGTTTGCTGTCCCTTTAGTGATCACATACTAGTAATATATATATATAGTAATAAGGAGGAATAGGTTTGAGAAAACTATTTCTGTATACTGTGTTCATGAAATGTAGCGCATATTCTAGTCGGGCTTTGGTAATTAGAATGGGACCGCCGGCGGCCGAGGCGGACCAACACATCCAAATCTTAAATACTATTAAAGCCATTATTAGGACACTGTTTTACTTGGTCACACTATATATGAGTTCACTCTTAGCTTTTGGTATATACTGTCGGGGAACGGCACCTTACTGTAAAAATTTAGCTACACCTCCTGACATGAACAGGTTTCTCTATACACCAGGCTCTTACCCACCCCCATTAGTTTGCCCTTTGATATTTTACTCTAAGCCTCACAGCGCTAATCACACTGGAAGACAGATATCTAGCCATATACTATTCTCCATATAATTATAGATGTAAAAGTTAATTAGCTCCTGGACAATTTTTCAAAAATGGAACTAGCTGTTAATTTATCCACTCCTCCTAGATAAACTATAAACCATCCTTTCAGTACACTTAGTTCGGTCATCACTGTTTGGACTCTTAGACGCTCATTTGGCGGCCAGGGAAAAACTAGCGTTATTACCTAGAGGCTCCTTTGTTAACTTGTTAACATGTTAGTTCACTATTATCTAACTATTTTCAGTTGAAAGGGATTAAATTTGGTCATATTTACATGTTTTTCTTCTACTATAATCCCTAAGAGCTTGTTATTTCTAGTTCAAAAATACCATAAAAATTTGCTATGCTTAATAGATAATAACATAAAAACAAGGTTCATCATTTGAGATCCACAAGTGGTCTCCTCTGTTTGAAATAACCTTCTTTCACTTTAAATTTCTTTTTATCCTTTTGAGGCCCAAGAGTGGCCTATTATGTCATGTAGAAGGTTGCTAAGAAATTGGCATTTCATGCAATTAATGTTCACATGGTGCACATTTTTTTTTTTTTTTCTTTAACTTTATGCTGCCTATCCGTTACTTATATTGTTTCCATTGTTTGTAAAACTTACGTATTTTCTCATGTGAATTAGTTATTTACGTTGTTGTATGCCTCTAACTGAACCGTGAATAAAAATTATTTAAAAAAAAAAAAACGTATAAATATTTGTTCAGAAGTGAGACGTATGGGGGGCCCCATGGTAGCCCTGTCGCTCGATGCTGAAAAAGCATTTGATAGGGTGATATGGGGATACCTATGTAAAGTCCTACAGGTGTTTGGTTTTCAAAATCTATTTATCAAGTTTATCCAGGCTTTACTCTCCCAACTTTTTGCCAAAATTAAAGGAATATGCTTTCAATTGAGAGAGCTTAACATAGCAAATGGAACTAGGCAGGGATGTCCCCTTTTCCACCTTATATTTGCCCTAGCCGTGAAACCCTTAACTCAGGCAATTAGATGTCCAACCTTGAAAACAGGTATCTCACTGGCAGAGTCCTCAGAAAAGATAGCCTTATTTGCGGATGATGTGACCATAATAGTCACTAACCCTATGTCCTCAGTTACAGATGTTTTTAATATACTGGAGGAGTTTCAAAAACTCAGCTTTTACAAAGTTAATATTGGTAAGACTGAGGCACTAACCCTAAATATACCAGAGGAGACCATATAAGCCCAAAGGCAACTCTACAAATTTAATTGCAGGATAGATCATATTAAACATCTGGGAATCCTTGTGGGAGCTGATCTTAATAACATTATTTATAATAACGCTACTAGTTCAAGTTAAGAAATTATTAAATAGATGGGACTTTAAGGAACTATCCTGGCTGGGTCATATTGTCACCTTAAAAATGTCTATTCTCCCAAAAATATTGTACCTATTTAGGTGTATTCCAGCAGCTGTACCACAAATATATATAAAAAGGTTCCATTCACTTTTTTTAACTATGTTTGGAGAGGGAAAAAGCCAAGAGTAGCTTATAAAATGTTACAACGTCCCTATTTTAGAGGGGGAATAGCATTTCTCAATATTTTTCTGTATCATGATGCCGCTAGGTTATCACATATAGCTGCATAGAGCAATAACACATAAATACCCGGGTGCTATTAGGTTGAGTCAGCAATACTCCCCAAACGCCTATCTTTAATGGACATTATATAGATCCCTGACTATAAATTATCTGAAATAAATATCACTAATGACATTGTCTTAGGTAATTGCAAAGTATGGGACTCACTAAGGAACCATAAGGGAATTAGCACCAAGTGCACCTAAAAATCATGGTCTTAGAGGCCTATGTCAAGTTCTCACCAATATACATGATTCAGAGTGGAATGGTTGGAATATTTGTCAGGTGAGAGGTTTATATAACCACAATGGGCTTCAAACTCCCTAGCAAATAGTAGCACATATTTTTCAAGAGCACTAGAATTCAAAGTTTTCTTTAGTAGTGTGGGTTTGACAGACACCAGATTAGGACTGATACTAATTAGGAAAGAAGATTGAGGGCTGGTGGGAGATTGGTTAAGGTTTTAATGGTTCACCATATGCTTCTATTAGAAGATTATTGTGTGGAACGTCCATGTCAGATTAAAGCATGGGAGAGAGATAACAGACAGTTTAATGTCAGGGAGTTAGAGAAGGCCATCATAATAACTAAGACATCCCTTCACTGTACTACATTTCTAGAAACATATTTCAAGTTATTGTTGAAATGGTACTTGACCCCAGTCAGAGTAGCTAAAATATACACAGAATGCTCTGTAGAATGTTGGAGAGAGTGTGAAGATCATGGATTGGATCTTCACATATGGTGGCCCTGTCCTAGAAATGTATGGCAAAACAATTTACAGTTATGCAAGAATCTAGGATTACAAACTATTGAATCCCTGAGTTTCACCCTTTTACATATTGGAGTTGATAGTTTACCTCCCTCCCAGAGATCACTCTTGACAATCATTCACTCTGTTAAGATTTGTAAAGACCATTTGGTTCGAGCGGACATAGGCCATAATTCCATGATAAAGGGAGAAATCTTCCATCACCCTACACAAGGTACAAAATATAGGATTAAACAGTATCTAAAATGTAGGTCCAAGTTTATAGTATATCTTATTAAATGTCTGTGTGTTTTTTATTACATTGGAGAGTACTGTAAGGAGGCCAGAGAGCGGATTACACAACATAAATCCAATATAAGATGTCAAAATAAGGATGCCCCTGTATCATCACATTTTATTGAAGCTGGCCATAACATCAGCCAATTACGATTCCAAATTATAGAAAGAGTAGATATCCCCAGGAGGGGTGGAGACAGAGAATTTCTCCTTAAAGTCAGGGAAATGTTTTGGATTAACAAACTACAAACTTTAAAGTAGATATCCCCAGGAGGGGTGGAGACAGAAAATTTCTCCTTAAAGGGACAGTCAAGTAAAAAAAAAAACTTTCATGATTTAAATAGGGCATGTAATTTTAAACAACTTTCCAATTTACTTTTATTACCAATTTTGCTTTGTTCTCTTGGTATTCTTAGTTGAAAGCTAAATCTAGGAGGTATATATGCTAATTTCTTAGACTTTGAAGGCCACCTCTAATCTGAAAGCATTTTGACAGTTTTTCACCACTAGAGGGCGTTAGTTCATGTTTTTCATATTGATAACATTGAGCTCAGGCACGTGAAGCTCCTAAGAGCAAGCACTAAAAATGCAAGTCTGTCAAAAGAACTGAAATAAGGGGGCAGTTTGCAGAGTCATAGATACACTGTAATCACAGAGGTAAAAAGTATATTATTCTAACTGTGTTGGTTATGAAATATTGGGGAATGGGTAATAAAGGGATTATCTACCTTTTTAAACAACAAACATTCTGGTGTTTACTGTCCCTTTAAGGTCAGGGAAATGTTTTGGATTAACAAACTACAAACTTTGAAACCTAAGGGTCTAAATAAAGATTTTGATTGGTCTCTCTTTAGGTAAACACTCTATCTGATATAAATGATTAAGATTGCCCATACAGGTTAAACATTCAAAATGTAAACATTTAAAATTGACATATAAGGTATTCAGAATGTTTGCACAAATTACAGACATCGATATATTCCTGGGCTATCTGTATATATCCTATATATATCCTTTTGTACCTGCATTTTTGTATATATTATGGTTGTTGTTTTGCTACTAGGATTACTTCTGGATTCTGTCTTATTATGATTGTTTTTGATAATGCAAATGTAGCTTCTCATTTTTGAATTATATGCATAGGGAATGTATGAATATGTTTTAACTTTGCCTTTTTTTAAATTGTGTCAATACACATTATACGCAGTGCTTGCTTAAGATAAGAAATACCATCTTTGAATGTTATAAAAATTGTCAGCATTAGATGGCGCTGTTGTACAATTAATGTGCAGTTGATTTGCACCTGTGTACTTGTATAAAGGCAGTCTCTCTGCATACACAGATAGGGATGACTAAGGGCCTAATGCAGGTCTGAAGAGGCATGACTAAGGGCCTAATGTAGGTCTGAAACGTTGTTTGTTTTGTGGACCATGGCACAATAAAGGTCATTTTACTTTAAACTGCACAGGCTGGAGCACCCTTTCTTTTGGAATACAAAAAGTTATACACATGACTTATTAAAGGGGTATAAACCCCAAAAATTTTCTTTTATGATTCAGAAAGAGAATACAATTTATTTTTTTTCTATTTACTTCTATTATCAAATTTGCTTCTTTCTCATCCTTTGTTGAAGAGATGCCTAGGTAGGTGTTTGTTGCACTACATGGCAGGAAATAGTGTTAATGTTTAACATTCTTGCAAAACTTCTGCCGTATAGTGCTACAGACACGTGCACTTTCCTGAACTCACCTCCTTGCTTTTCAACAAAAGATACCAAGAAAACGAAGACAAATTGATAATAGAAGTAAATTAGAAAATTCAAAGACAAGCAAAAAGTGGCGCTTACCAATCCTGGGGGTCCGTGATATCGAGCAGCGTGTCTTCAGCGTCAGCACTATTCACCTGATCCTGTACCTCCGCTATGGGAGCCCAGCAAGAGCGCTTAAGTCCAAAGCGCAAACAATTCAATATGCAAAAGGCTACTTCCGGGCATCACACATAAACAGGAAGAAGCTAGCAGCCGGGGTCACGTAAAAAAATCATTTATTGGAGACACAATCAAGCTCTTCCTGTTTATGTGTGATGCCCGGAAGTAGCCTTTTGCATATTAAATTAGAAAATTGTTTAAAATTGCTGCGTTATCTGAATCATGAAAGAAAAATGTTGGGTTTCATATATTTCTATCCTTGTGTTTTGCTGACCTTGTAATTAACCTAATCGCAGCTTTACACCCACAAACCCATAACGCCCCTACTACTAGTAAGTCTTTAAACTTAAGGTTGAGGTATACAGAGAGTGTGTGATCTTAGGATGAGTGGGACTTCATGAGGATGATAAAAAAACAACGTACGGGCACTCTTCTTAGATTTCTGCATATGTCATTTGCCGTCATCAGAGAGGTGTAGTATTAAAGGGACACTGAACCCAATGTTTTTCTTTCATGATTCAGATAGAGCAGCAATTTTAAGCAACTTTCTAATTTACTCCTATTATCAATTTTTCTTTGTTCTCTTGCTATCTTTATTTGAAAAAGAAAGTCCAGAACTTTGGACAGCACTTGTTTACTGGTGGATGAATGTATCCACCAATCAACAAGAACAACCCAGGTTGTTCACCAAAATGGGCCGGCATTTAAACTTACATTCTTGCTTTTCAAATAAACATACCAAGAGAATGAAGAAAATTTGCTACTAGGAGTAAATTAGAAAGTTGCTTAACATTGCTTGCTCTATCTGAATCACAAAAGAAAAAATTTGGGTTTAGTGTCCCTTTAAAGCTGAGGCATTCTCCTTGATTTCCCAGGTATAGTCACTCCATGTAACACTGCATGCTACCAAATGACTAATGTATCCTCTCTCTGATCTCGTTACACACTATGGCCTCTATTTATCAAAGTCTGGCGGACCTGATCCGACAGTGCGGATCAGGTCCCCCAGACCTCGCTCAATACGGAGAGCAATACGCTCTCCGTATTCAGCATTGCACCAGCAACTCACAAGAGCTGCTGGTGCAACGCCGCCCCCTGCAGAATCACGGTCAATCGGCTGCCAGCAGGGGAGTGTCAATCAACCCGATCGTACTCGATCGGGTTGAATTGCGGCTATGTCTGTCCGCCTGCTCAGAGCAGGTGGGCAGGTTATGGACAGAGGTCTTCAGACCGCTGCTTCATAACTGGTGTTTCTGGCGAGTCTGCAGGCTCGCCAGAAACACGGGGCCTCAAGCTCTCTCCGGAGCTTGATAGATATGCCCCAATATATTTGGCTTCTCATCTCTTCTAGGTGCTTCAATGACTCCCCTGCGTGACATCTCCAGATGTTGTCCTTTTACAACACCTGGTGCTTTCAAAAACTGATTCATTCTCTTACACAAAACGGACAATTTAACTGAACCTGAAAATAAGGAAATAAGACAAACTATCAGAGATTATTGCCATGTGCCATGTAATGAAATGGGATAACAGTGACGTTTCAATGTGTTTGCCCCTTTCAACAAGTAACTATATATAATAATAATAATAATTTGCGATTTATATAGCGCTTTTCTCCCTGTGAGACTCAAAGCACTTTACAAATATACCAACATAAGACATAAAAGTTAGGAATTTCTGAAGGTCAGATAAGCGGACTGAATGCCTGATGGAAGAGGTGGGTCTTTAGCTTTTTAAAAGTCTGTAAGGACGGTCCCTCTCTGATTGCGCATGGTAAAGAGTTCCAAAAAGTAGGGGCAGCGTGGCCGAATGCTCTGGAGCCTGAGTTTGTCCTTATTCTTGGCACTGAGAGGAGGGATGTGTTGGCTGACCTAAGTGAACGGGATGGGATGTAGGGTGTCAGGAGCTCTTTCAGGTACTGTGGGCCTAGACACATACATAGTAGCATTGTTTCTATAATGACTGTATATACTCAGCGTTATTTAGTAAAGATTTTAGGATTGATACTTAATCTACAACAAATATTCTCTCATTAAACAGACAGAGAATTGGAGGTTGATAAAAGTAAGGACGGCTGGGTCTTGGTGAATGCCGGTAAGTCATACTCTGATTAGACAAATACACATTATCTTTAGCTGTAACATCCTCATTACATTTTAACATCACATATTTTGAATGTCTATGGAATTCATTTAATTTTTACCATTTCAATACTATTATATTTTATGGATTTATTTTCTATAAAATGTGCTGCAAAATCAATGAAAACACTTTCTCTATTCCCTGTTGCACAATTTAAATTTTGAGAACAATTTTCAGTTTAAGATGATTCTTAAAAGGACACTGAACCCACATTTTTTCTTTCATAATTCAGATAGAGCAGCCATTTTAAGCAACTTTCTAATTTACTCCTAGTATCAATTGTTCTTCATTCTCTTGCTATCTTTATTTAAAAAACAAGAATGTAAGTTTAGAAGCCGGCCCATTTTTGGTTCACAACCTGGGTTGTCCTTGCTGATTGGACAGTACCAATAAACAAGTGCTGTCCAGGGTCTGAGCCAAAAATTGTCTGACTCCTTACCTTAGATGCCTTCTTTTTCAAATAAAGATAGCAAGAGATCGAATAAAAATTCATAATAGGAATAAATTAAAAAGTTGCTTAAAATTGCTCTATCTGAATTGTGAAAGAAAACATTTGGATTTAGTGTCCCATTAATTGTTATTTGAGTGCATTCGACGTTGACTGTACACTTCACTATTCTCTGTTGTGTAATTATGATTTGTCTATAGTTTCCTATCTAATCCCTATATTGCATAAAGTAAATGTAAACCTTGCACTTCATGTATTTAACTGTAGAATGTCTAACCCCAAGGTAAAAGCAGACACATTTGTTTTGGTCTAACTGTAAATGTCTAACCCCAAGGTAAAAGCAGACGCATTTGTTTTGGTCTAACTGTAGAATGTCTAACCCCAAGGTAAAGCAGATACATTTGTTTTGGTCTAACTGTAAATGTCTAACCCCAAAGTAAAAGCAGACGCATTTGTTTTGGTCTAACTGTAAATGTCTAACCCCAAAGTAAAAGCAGACGCATTTGTTTTGGTCTAACTGTAAATGTCTAACCCCAAGGTAAAAGCAGACACATTTGTTTTGGTCTAACTGTAAATGTCTAACCCCAAGGTAAAAGCAGACACATTTGTTTTGGTCTAACTGTAAATGTCTAACCCCAAGGTAAAAGCAGACACATTTGTTTTGGTCTAACTGTAAATGTCTAACCCCAAGGTAAAAGCAGACGCATTTGTTTTGGTCTAACTGTAGAATGTCTAACCTCAAGGTAAAAGCAGACACATTTGTTTTGGTCTAACTGTAAATGTCTAACCCCAAGGTAAAAGCAGACGCATTTGTTTTGGTCTAACTGTAAATGTCTAACCCCAAGGTAAAGCAGACAGATTTGTTTTGGTCTAACTGTAAATGTCTAACCCCAAGGTAAAAGCAGACGCATTTGTTTTGGTCTAAATGTAAATGTCTAACCCCAAGGTAAAACAGACACATTTGTTTTGGTCTAACTGTAAATGTTTAACCCCAAGGTAAAAGCAGACACATTTGTTATGGTCTAACTGTAAATGTCTAACCCCAAGGTAAAGCAGACACATTTGTTTTGGTCTAACTGTAAATGTCTAACCCCAAGGTAAAAGCAGACGCATTTGTTTTGGTCTAACTGTAAATGTCTAACCCCAAGGTAAAAGCAGACACATTTGTTTTGGTCTAACTGTAGAATGTCTAACCCCAAGGTAAAAGCAGACACATTTGTTTTGGTCTAACTGTAAATGTCTAACCCCAAGGTAAAAGCAGACACATTTGTTTTGGTCTAACTGTAGAATGTCTAACCCCAAGGTAAAACAGACACATTTGTTTTGGTCTAACTGTAGAATGTCTAACCCCAAGGTAAAACAGACACATTTGTTTTGGTCTAACTGTAGAATGTCTAACCCCAAGGTAAAAGCAGATACATTTGTTTTGGTCTAACTGTAAATGTCTAACCCCAAGGTAAAAGCAGACAGATTTGTTTTGGTCTAACTGTAGAATGTCTAACCCCAAGGTAAAACAGACGCATTTGTTTTGGTCTAACTGTAGAATGTCTAACCCCAAGGTAAAACAGACACATTTGTTTTGGTCTAACTGTAGAATGTCTAACCCCAAGGTAAAACAGACGCATTTGTTTTGGTCTAACTGTAGAATGTCTAACCCCAAGGTAAAAGCAGATACATTTGTTTTGGTCTAACTGTAGAATGTCTAACCCCAAGGTAAAAGCAGATACATTTGTTTTGGTCTAACTGTAAATGTTTAACCCCAAGGTAAAAGCAGACGCATTTGTTTTGGTCTAACTGTAAATGTCTAACCCCAAGGTAAAAGCAGATACATTTGTTTTGGTCTAACTGTAAATGTTTAACCCCAAGGTAAAAGCAGACACATTTGTTCTGGTCTAACTGTAGAATGTCTAACCCCAAGGTAAAAGCAGACACATTTGTTTTGGTCTAACTGTAAATGTCTAACCCCAAGGTAAAAGCAGACACATTTGTTTTGGTCTAACTGTAAATGTCTAACCCCAAGGTAAAAGCAGACACATTTGTTTTGGTCTAACTGTAAATGTGAAGGGCACATAAAGAAAAACTGATCGCACATTTTCTTTGCGTGATTCGGCAGTTAATGCTCGGTTGGCTTTAGGTTACTGCTCACCAGTGGTTTCTGTTTCCACTCTTCACCATTTAATAGTTCTAAAGAGAAAGTAAAGTCAAAATTAAAGGAATATACTGAACCACATTTTTTTCTTTCATGATTCAGATCGAGCATTTAATTTTAAACAACTTAATATTTTACTATTATTAATTTTTCTTCATTCTCTTGGTATCTTTATTTGAAAAAGCAGGAATGTAAGCTTAGGAGCAAAAATGGGCCGGCATCTAAACTTACATTCTTGCATTTCAAATAAAGATAGCAAGAGAACAAAGAAAAACTGATAATCGGAGTACATTAGAAAGTTATATCTGAATCATGAAAGAAAAAAAATGGGTTCAGTGTCCCTTTAAGCTTTCATGATTCAGACAGAGCAGCAATTTTAAACAACTTTCCAATTGACTTCTGTTATCTAATTAGCTTCATTCTCATGCATACCTAGGTAGGCACGGGGTCAGCTAACTGGTGATTGGTGGCTGCACATATATGCTTCTTGCCATTGGCTCACTAGATATGTTTAGATAGATGCCAGTACTGCTCCTTCAAAAAAGGATACCAAGAGAAGAAGCAAATTGGCTAATAAAAGTACATTAGAAAGTTGATTAAAATCACATGCTCTATCTGAATCATAAAATACATTTTTGGGAGGGTTTTATGCCCCTTTAAATTTGTCAAGGTGGGAAATGATGTGGGAGTGGATAAGAATCTCAGTTGTATCTTTAGTGAGGAAGTGAAGAATGTTAGAGATATTGTTAAAGAGACACTGAACCCAAATTTTTTCTTTTGTGATTCAGATAGAGCATGAAAATTTAAGCAACTTTCTAATTTACTCCTATTATCAATTTTTCTTTGTTCTCTTGCTTTCTTTATTTGAAAAAGAAGGCATCTAAGCTATTTTATTGGTTCAGAACCATGGAAAGCACTTGTTTATTGGTGGGTGAATTTATTCACCAATCAGCAAGAACAACACAGTGTGTTAATCAAAAATGGGCCGGCATCTAAACTTACATTCTTGCATTTCAAATAAAGATACCCAGAGAATGAAGAAAATTTGATAATAGGAGTAAATTAGAAAGTTGCTTAAAATTGCATGCTCTATCTGAATCACGAAAGAATAAATTTGGATTCAGTGTCCCTTTAAGGTGGAGTGAGATGAGCACTAGACATGGTTAGCAGACTCCTCCATGCGCCGCCTACCTGAAGGCCCCGTGTTTTCAAATTTTAAGATCATTGTAAAGTGGCAAAGGTATTTTGAACACATTCAAGGGATAAACTTAAAGAAATATAAAACCCACAAATGTTCTTTCATGATTCAGATAGAGCATGCAATATTAAACATCTTTCTAATTTACTTCTATTATCTATTTTCTTTGTTCCCTTGCTACCTTTTGTTAAAAAGCAGAGACATATGCTTAGGAGCCGGCCCATCTCTGGAGCACTATATGGCAGCAGTTTTACAAGAATGTTATCCATTTGCAAGAGCACTATATGGCAGCGGTTTTACAAGAATGTTATCCATTTGCAAGAGCACTATATGGCAGCGGTTTTACAAGAATGTTATCCATTTGCAAGAGCACTATATGGCAGCGGTTTTACAAGAATGTTATCCATTTGCAAGAGCACTATATGGCAGCGGTTTTACAAGAATGTTATCCATTTGTAAGAGCACTATATGGCAGCAGTTTTACTAGCATGTTATCCATTTGCCAGAGCACTAGAGGGCAGCAGTTTTACTAGCATGTTATCTATTTGCCAGAGCACTAGAGGGCAGCAGTTTTACTAGCATGCTATCCATTTGCCAGAGCACTAGAGGGCAGCAGTTTTACTAGCATGTTATCCATTTGCCAGAGCACTAGAGGGCAGCAGTTTTACTAGCATGTTATCCATTTGTAAGAGCACTATATGGCAGCACTTTTACTAACATGTTATCCATTTGCCAGAGCACTAGAGGGCAGCAGTTTTACTAGCATGTTATCCATTTGCCAGAGCACTATATGGCAGCAGTTTTACTAGCATGTTATCCATTTGCCAGAGCACTAGAGGGCAGCAGTTTTACTAGCATGTTATCCATTTGCCAGAGCACTATATGGCAGCAGTTTTACTAGCATGTTATCCATTTGCCAGAGCACTATATGGCAGCAGTTTTACTAGCATGTTATCCATTTGCCAGAGCACTATATGGCAGCAGTTTTACTAGCATGTTATCCATTTGCCAGAGCACTAGAGGGCAGCAGTTTTACTAGCATGTTATCCATTTGCCAGAGCACTAGAGGGCAGCAGTTTTACTAGCATGTTATCCATTTGCTAGAGCACTAGAGGGCAGCAGTTTTACTAGCATGTTATCTATTTGCTAGAGCACTAGAGGGCAGCAGTTTTACTAGCATGTTATCCATTTGCCAGAGCACTAGAGGGCAGCAGTTTTACTAGCATGTTATCTATTTGCTAGAGCACTAGAGGGCAGCAGTTTTACTAGCATGTTATCCATTTGCCAGAGCACTAGAGGGCAGCAGTTTTACTAGCATGTTATCCATTTGCTAGAGCACTAGAGGGCAGCAGTTTTACTAGCATGTTATCCATTTGCTAGAGCACTAGAGGGCAGCAGTTTTACTAGCATGTTATCCATTTGCAAGAGCACTAGAGGACAGCAGTTTTACTAACATGTTATCCATTTGCCAGAGCACTAGAGGGCAGCAGTTTTACTAGCATGTTATCCATTTGCCAGAGCACTAGAGGGCAGCAGTTTTACTAGCATGTTATCCATTTGCCAGAGCACTAGAGGGCAGCAGTTTTACTAGCATGTTATCCATTTGCAAGAGCACTAGAGGGCAGCAGTTTTACTAGCATGTTATCCATTTGCCAGAGCACTAGATGGCAGCAGTTTTACTAGCATGTTATCCATTTGCCAGAGCACTAGAGGGCAGCAGTTTTACTAGCATGTTATCTATTTGCCAGAGCACTAGAGGGCAGCAGTTTTACTAGCATGTTATCTATTTGCCAGAGCACTAGAGGGCAACAGTTTTACTAGCATGTTATCCATTTGCCAGAGCACTAGAGGGCAGCAGTTTTACTAGCATGTTATCTATTTGCCAGAGCACTAGAGGGCAGCAGTTTTACTAGCATGTTATCCATTTGCCAGAGCACTAGAGGGCAGCAGTTTTACTAGCATGTTATCTATTTGCCAGAGCACTAGAGGGCAGCAGTTTTACTAGCATGTTATCCATTTGCCAGAGCACTAGAGGGCAGCAGTTTTACTAGCATGTTATCCATTTGCCAGAGCACTAGAGGGCAGCAGTTTTACTAGCATGTTATCTATTTGCCAGAGCACTAGAGGGCAGCAGTTTTACTAGCATGTTATCCATTTGCCAGAGCACTAGAGGGCAGCAGTTTTACTAGCATGTTATCCATTTGTAAGAGCACTATATGGCAGCAGTTTTACTAGCATGTTATCCATTTGCCAGAGCACTAGAGGACAGCAGTTTTACTAGCATGTTATCCATTTGCCAGAGCACTAGAGGGCAGCAGTTTTACTAGCATGTTATCCATTTGCCAGAGCACTAGAGGGCAGCAGTTTTACTAGCATGTTATCTATTTGCCAGAGCACTAGAGGGCAGCAGTTTTACTAGCATGTTATCCATTTGCCAGAGCACTAGAGGGCAGCAGTTTTACTAGCATGTTATCCATTTGCCAGAGCACTAGAGGGCAGCAGTTTTACTAACATGTTATCCATTTGCCAGAGCACTAGAGGGCAGCAGTTTTACTAGCATGTTATCCATTTGCCAGAGCACTAGAGGGCAGCAGTTTTACTAGCATGTTATCCATTTGCCAGAGCACTATATGGCAGCAGTTTTACTAGCATGTTATCCATTTGCCAGAGCACTAGAGGGCAGCAGTTTTACTAGCATGTTATCCATTTGCCAGAGCACTAGAGGGCAGCAGTTTTACTAGCATGTTATCCATTTGCCAGAGCACTAGAGGGCAGCAGTTTTACTAGCATGTTATCCATTTGCCAGAGCACTAGAGGGCAGCAGTTTTACTAGCATGTTATCCATTTGCCAGAGCACTAGAGGGCAGCAGTTTTACTAGCATGTTATCCATTTGCCAGAGCACTATATGGCAGCAGTTTTACTAGCATGTTATCCATTTGCAGGAGCACTAGAGGGCAGCAGTTTTACTAGCATGTTATCCATTTGCCAGAGCACTAGAGGGCAGCAGTTTTACTAGCATGTTATCCATTTGCCAGAGCACTAGAGGGCAGCAGTTTTACTAGCATGTTATCTATTTGCCAGAGCACTAGAGGGCAGCAGTTTTACTAACATGTTATCCATTTGCCAGAGCACTAGAGGGCAGCAGTTTTACTAACATGTTATCCATTTGCCAGAGCACTAGAGGGCAGCAGTTTTACTAGCATGTTATCCATTTGCCAGAGCACTAGAGGGCAGCAGTTTTACTAGCATGTTATCCATTTGCCAGAGCACTAGAGGGCAGCAGTTTTACTAGCATGTTATCCATTTGCCAGAGCACTAGAGGGCAGCAGTTTTACTAGCATGTTATCCATTTGCCAGAGCACTAGAGGGCAGCAGTTTTACTAGCATGTTATCCATTTGCCAGAGCACTAAAGGGCAGCAGTTTTACTAGCATGTTATCCATTTGCAGGAGCACTAGAGGACAGCAGTTTTACTAGCATGTTATCCATTTGCCAGAGCACTATATGGCAGCAGTTTTACAAGAATGTTATCCATTTGCCAGAGCACTAGAGGGCAGCAGTTTTACTAGCATGTTATCCATTTGCCAGAGCACTATATGGCAGCAGTTTTACAAGAATGTTATCCATTTGCCAGAGCACTAGAGGGCAGCAGTTTTACTAGCATGTTATCCATTTGCCAGAGCACTAGAGGGCAGCAGTTTTACTAGCATGTTATCCATTTGCCAGAGCACTAAAGGGCAGCAGTTTTACTAGCATGTTATCCATTTGCCAGAGCACTAGAGGGCAGCAGTTTTACTAGCATGTTATCCATTTGCAAGAGCACTAGAGGGCAGCAGTTTTACTAGCATGTTATCCATTTGCCAGAGCACTAGAGGGCAGCAGTTTTACTAGCATGTTATCCATTTGCCAGAGCACTAGAGGGCAGCAGTTTTACTAGCATGTTATCCATTTGCCAGAGCACTAGAGGGCAGCAGTTTTACTAGAATGTTATCCATTTGCCAGAGCACTATATAGCAGCAGTTTTACTAGCATGTTATCCATTTGCCAGAGCACTAGAGGGCAGCAGTTTTACTAGCATGTTATCCATTTGCCAGAGCACTAGAGGGCAGCAGTTTTACTAGCATGTTATCCATTTGCCAGAGCACTAAAGGGCAGCAGTTTTACTAGCATGTTATCCATTTGCCAGAGCACTAGAGGGCAGCAGTTTTACTAGCATGTTATCTATTTGCCAGAGCACTAGAGGGCAGCAGTTTTACTAGCATGTTATCCATTTGTAAGAGCACTATATGGCAGCAGTTTTACTAGCATGTTATCTATTTGCCAGAGCACTATATGGCAGCAGTTTTACTAGCATGTTATCCATTTGCCAGAGCACTAAAGGGCAGCAGTTTTACTAGCATGTTATCCATTTGCCAGAGCACTAGAGGGCAGCAGTTTTACTAGCATGTTATCCATTTGTAAGAGCACTATATGGCAGCAGTTTTACTAGCATGTTATCCATTTGCCAGAGCACTAGAGGGCAGCAGTTTTACTAGCATGTTATCCATTTGCCAGAGCACTAGAGGGCAGCAGTTTTACTAGCATGTTATCCATTTGCCAGAGCACTATATGGCAGCAGTTTTACTAGCATGTTATCCATTTGCAAGAGCACTAGAGGGCAGCAGTTTTACTAGCATGTTATCCATTTGCCAGAGCACTAGAGGGCAGCAGTTTTACTAGCATGTTATCCATTTGCCAGAGCACTAGAGGGCAGCAGTTTTACTAGCATGTTATCCATTTGCCAGAGCACTAGAGGGCAGCAGTTTTACTAGCATGTTATCCATTTGCCAGAGCACTAAAGGGCAGCAGTTTTACTAGCATGTTATCCATTTGCAAGAGCACTAGAGGGCAGCAGTTTTACTAGCATGTTATCCATTTGCCAGAGCACTAGAGGGCAGCAGTTTTACTAGCATGTTATCCATTTGCCAGAGCACTAGAGGGCAGCAGTTTTACTAGCATGTTATCCATTTGCCAGAGCACTATATAGCAGCAGTTTTACTAGCATGTTATCCATTTGCCAGAGCACTAGAGGGCAGCAGTTTTACTAGCATGTTATCCATTTGCCAGAGCACTAGAGGGCAGCAGTTTTACTAGCATGTTATCCATTTGCCAGAGCACTAAAGGGCAGCAGTTTTACTAGCATGTTATCCATTTGCAAGAGCACTAGAGGGCAGCAGTTTTACTAGCATGTTATCTATTTGCCAGAGCACTAGAGGGCAGCAGTTTTACTAGCATGTTATCCATTTGCCAGAGCACTAGAGGGCAGCAGTTTTACTAGCATGTTATCCATTTGCCAGAGCACTAGAGGGCAGCAGTTTTACTAGCATGTTATCCATTTGCCAGAGCACTAGAGGGCAGCAGTTTTACTAGCATGTTATCCATTTGTAAGAGCACTATATGGCAGCAGTTTTACTAGCATGTTATCTATTTGCCAGAGCACTATATGGCAGCAGTTTTACTAGCATGTTATCCATTTGCCAGAGCACTAAAGGGCAGCAGTTTTACTAGCATGTTATCTATTTGCCAGAGCACTAGAGGGCAGCAGTTTTACTAGCATGTTATCCATTTGCCAGAGCACTAGAGGGCAGCAGTTTTACTAGCATGTTATCCATTTGTAAGAGCACTATATGGCAGCAGTTTTACTAGCATGTTATCCATTTGCCAGAGCACTAGAGGGCAGCAGTTTTACTAGCATGTTATCCATTTGCCAGAGCACTAGAGGGCAGCAGTTTTACTAGCATGTTATCCATTTGCCAGAGCACTATATGGCAGCAGTTTTACTAGCATGTTATCCATTTGCAAGAGCACTAGAGGGCAGCAGTTTTACTAGCATGTTATCCATTTGTAAGAGCACTATATGGCAGCAGTTTTACTAGCATGTTATCCATTTGCCAGAGCACTAGAGGGCAGCAGTTTTACTAGCATGTTATCTATTTGCCAGAGCACTAGAGGGCAGCAGTTTTACTAGCATGTTATCCATTTGCCAGAGCACTAGAGGGCAGCAGTTTTACTAGCATGTTATCCATTTGCCAGAGCACTAGAGGGCAGCAGTTTTACTAGCATGTTATCCATTTGCCAGAGCACTATATGGCAGCAGTTTTACTAGCATGTTATCCATTTGCCAGAGCACTAGAGGGCAGCAGTTTTACTAGCATGTTATCCATTTGCCAGAGCACTAGAGGGCAGCAGTTTTACTAGCATGTTATCCATTTGCCAGAGCACTAGAGGGCAGCAGTTTTACTAGCATGTTATCCATTTGTAAGAGCACTATATGGCAGCAGTTTTACTAGCATGTTATCCATTTGTAAGAGCACTATATGGCAGCAGTTTTACTAGCATGTTATCCATTTGCCAGAGCACTAGAGGGCAGCAGTTTTACTAACATGTTATCCATTTGCCAGAGCACTATATGGCAGCAGTTTTACTAGCATGTTATCCATTTGCCAGAGCACTATATGGCAGCAGTTTTACTAGCATGTTATCCATTTGCCAGAGCACTATATGGCAGCAGTTTTACTAGCATGTTATCCATTTGCCAGAGCACTATATGGCAGCAGTTTTACTAGCATGTTATCCATTTGCCAGAGCACTATATGGCAGCAGTTTTACTAGCATGTTATCCATTTGCCAGAGCACTATATGGCAGCAGTTTTACTAGCATGTTATCCATTTGCCAGAGCACTATATGGCAGCAGTTTTACTAGCATGTTATCCATTTGCCAGAGCACTATATGGCAGCAGTTTTACTAGCATGTTATCCATTTGCCAGAGCACTATATGGCAGCAGTTTTACTAGCATGTTATCCATTTGCCAGAGCACTAGAGGGCAGCAGTTTTACTAGCATGTTATCCATTTGCCAGAGCACTAGAGGGCAGCAGTTTTACTAGAATGTTATCCATTTGCCAGAGCACTATATGGCAGCAGTTTTACTAGCATGTTATCCATTTGCCAGAGCACTATATGGCAGCAGTTTTACTAGCATGTTATCCATTTGCCAGAGCACTAGAGGGCAGCAGTTTTACTAGCATGTTATCCATTTGCCAGAGCACTAGAGGGCAGCAGTTTTACTAGCATGTTATCCATTTGCCAGAGCACTATATGGCAGCAGTTTTACTAGCATGTTATCCATTTGCCAGAGCACTATATGGCAGCAGTTTTACTAGCATGTTATCCATTTGCCAGAGCACTATATGGCAGCAGTTTTACTAGCATGTTATCCATTTGCCAGAGCACTAGAGGGCAGCAGTTTTACTAGCATGTTATCCATTTGCCAGAGCACTAGAGGGCAGCAGTTTTACTAGCATGTTATCCATTTGTAAGAGCACTAGAGGGCAGCAGTTTTACTAGCATGTTATCCATTTGCCAGAGCACTAGAGGACAGCAGTTTTACTAGCATGTTATCCATTTGCCAGAGCACTAGAGGGCAGCAGTTTTACTAGCATGTTATCCATTTGCCAGAGCACTAGAGGGCAGCAGTTTTACTAGCATGTTATCCATTTGCCAGAGCACTAGAGGACAGCAGTTTTACTAGCATGTTATCCATTTGCCAGAGCACTAGAGGGCAGCAGTTTTACTAGCATGTTATCCATTTGCCAGAGCACTATATGGCAGCAGTTTTACTAGCATGTTATCCATTTGTAAGAGCACTAGAGGGCAGCAGTTTTACTAGCATGTTATCTATTTGCCAGAGCACTAGAGGGCAGCAGTTTTACAAGCATGTTATCTATTTGCCAGAGCACTAGAGGGCAGCAGTTTTACTAGCATGTTATCTATTTGCCAGAGCACTAGAGGGCAACAGTTTTACTAACATGTTATCCATTTGCCAGAGCACTATATGGCAGCAGTTTTACAAGCATGTTATCTATTTGCCAGAGCACTAGAGGGCAGCAGTTTTACTAGCATGTTATCTATTTGCCAGAGCACTAGAGGGCAACAGTTTTACTAGCATGTTATCCATTTGCCAGAGCACTAGAGGGCAGCAGTTTTACTAGCATGTTATCCATTTGCCAGAGCACTAGAGGGCAGCAGTTTTACTAGCATGTTATCCATTTGCCAGAGCACTAGAGGGCAGCAGTTTTACTAGCATGTTATCCATTTGCAGGAGCACTAGAGGACAGCAGTTTTACTAGCATGTTATCTATTTGCCAGAGCACTAGAGGGCAGCAGTTTTACTAGCATGTTATCCATTTGCCAGAGCACTAGAGGGCAGCAGTCTTACTAGCATGTTATCCATTTGCCAGATCACTATATGGCAGCAGTTTTACTAGCATGTTATCCATTTGCCAGAGCACTATATGGCAGCAGTTTTACTAGCATGTTATCCATTTGCCAGAGCACTAGAGGGCAGCAGTTTTACTAGAATGTTATCTATTTGCCAGAGCACTAGAGGGCAGCAGTTTTACTAGCATGTTATCTATTTGCCAGAGCACTAGAGGGCAGCAGTTTTACTAGCATGTTATCCATTTGCCAGAGCACTAGAGGGCAGCAGTTTTACTAGCATGTTATCCATTTGCCAGAGCACTAGAGGGCAGCAGTTTTACTAGCATGTTATCTATTTGCCAGAGCACTAGAGGGCAGCAGTTTTACTAGCATGTTATCCATTTGCCAGAGCACTAGAGGGCAGCAGTTTTACTAGCATGTTATCCATTTGCCAGAGCACTAGAGGGCAGCAGTTTTACTAACATGTTATCCATTTGCCAGAGCACTAGAGGGCAGCAGTTTTACTAGCATGTTATCTATTTGCCAGAGCACTAGAGGACAACAGTTTTACTAGCATGTTATCCATTTGCAAGAGCACTAGATGGCAGCAGTTTTACTAGCATGTTATCCATTTGCCAGAGCACTAGAGGGCAGCAGTTTTACTAGCATGTTATCCATTTGCAAGAGCACTAGATGGCAGCAGTTTTACTAGCATGTTATCCATTTGCCAGAGCACTAGAGGGCAGCAGTTTTACTAGCATGTTATCTATTTGCCAGAGCACTAGAGGGCAGCAGTTTTACTAGCATGTTATCCATTTGCCAGAGCACTATATGGCAGCAGTTTTACTAGCATGTTATCCATTTGCCAGAGCACTATATGGCAGCAGTTTTACTAGCATGTTATCCATTTGCAAGAGCACTAGAGGGCAGCAGTTTTACTAGCATGTTATCTATTTGCCAGAGCACTAGAGGGCAGCAGTTTTACTAGCATGTTATCTATTTGCCAGAGCACTAGAGGGCAGCAGTTTTACTAGCATGTTATCCATTTGCCAGAGCACTAGAGGGCAGCAGTTTTACTAGCATGTTATCCATTTGCCAGAGCACTAGAGGGCAGCAGTTTTACTAGCATGTTATCTATTTGCCAGAGCACTATATGGCAGCAGTTTTACTAGCATGTTATCTATTTGCCAGAGCACTAAAGGGCAGCAGTTTTACTAGCATGTTATCCATTTGCCAGAGCACTATATGGCAGCAGTTTTACTAGCATGTTATCCATTTGCCAGAGCACTAGAGGGCAGCAGTTTTACTAGCATGTTATCCATTTGCCAGAGCACTATATGGCAGCAGTTTTACTAGCATGTTATCCATTTGCCAGAGCACTAGAGGGCAGCAGTTTTACTAGCATGTTATCCATTTGCCAGAGCACTAGAGGGCAGCAGTTTTACTAGCATGTTATCCATTTGCCAGAGCACTAGAGGGCAGCAGTTTTACTAGCATGTTATCCATTTGCAAGAGCACTAGAGGGCAGCAGTTTTACTAGCATGTTATCCATTTGCCAGAGCACTAGAGGACAGCAGTTTTACTAGCATGTTATCTATTTGCCAGAGCACTAGAGGGCAGCAGTTTTACTAGCATGTTATCTATTTGCCAGAGCACTAGAGGGCAGCAGTTTTACTAGCATGTTATCCATTTGCCAGAGCACTAGAGGGCAGCAGTTTTACTAGCATGTTATCTATTTGCCAGAGCACTAGAGGGCAGCAGTTTTACAAGCATGTTATCTATTTGCCAGAGCACTAGAGGGCAGCAGTTTTACTAGCATGTTATCCATTTGCCAGAGCACTAGAGGGCAGCAGTTTTACTAGCATGTTATCCATTTGCCAGAGCACTATATGGCAGCAGTTTTACTAGCATGTTATCCATTTGCCAGAGCACTATATGGCAGCAGTTTTACTAGCATGTTATCCATTTGCCAGAGCACTAGAGGGCAGCAGTTTTACTAGCATGTTATCCATTTGCCAGAGCACTATATGGCAGCAGTTTTACTAGCATGTTATCCATTTGCCAGAGCACTAGAGGGCAGCAGTTTTACTAGCATGTTATCCATTTGCCAGAGCACTATATGGCAGCAGTTTTACTAGCATGTTATCCATTTGCCAGAGCACTATATGGCAGCAGTTTTACTAGCATGTTATCCATTTGCAAGAGCACTAGAGGGCAGCAGTTTTACTAGCATGTTATCCATTTGCAAGAGCACTAGAGGTCAGCAGTTTTACTAGTATGTTATCCATTTGCCAGAGCACTATATGGCAGCAGTTTTACTAGCATGTTATCCATTTGCCAGAGCACTAGAGGGCAGCAGTTTTACTAGCATGTTATCCATTTGCCAGAGCACTAGAGGGCAGCAGTTTTACTAGCATGTTATCCATTTGCCAGAGCACTAGAGGGCAGCAGTTTTACAAGTATGTTATCCATTTGCAAGAGCACTAGAGGGCAGCAGTTTTACTAGCATGTTATCTATTTGCCAGAGCACTAGAGGACAGCAGTTTTACTAGCATGTTATCCATTTGCCAGAGCACTAGAGGGCAGCAGTTTTACTAGCATGTTATCCATTTGCCAGAGCACTAGAGGGCAGCAGTTTTACTAGCATGTTATCCATTTGCCAGAGCACTATATAGCAGCAGTTTTACTAGCATGTTATCCATTTGCCAGAGCACTAGAGGGCAGCAGTTTTACTAGCATGTTATCCATTTGCAGGAGCACTAGAGGGCAGCAGTTTTACTAGCATGTTATCCATTTGCCAGAGCACTAGAGGGCAGCAGTTTTACTAGCATGTTATCCATTTGCCAGAGCACTAGAGGGCAGCAGTTTTACTAGCATGTTATCCATTTGCCAGAGCACTATATGGCAGCAGTTTTACTAGCATGTTATCCATTTGCCAGAGCACTAGAGGGCAGCAGTTTTACTAGCATGTTATCCATTTGCCAGAGCACTAGAGGGCAGCAGTTTTACTAGCATGTTATCTATTTGCCAGAGCACTAGAGGGCAGCAGTTTTACTAGCATGTTATCCATTTGCCAGAGCACTAGAGGGCAGCAGTTTTACTAGCATGTTATCCATTTGCCAGAGCACTATATGGCAGCAGTTTTACTAGCATGTTATCCATTTGCCAGAGCACTAGATGGCAGCAGTTTTACTAGCATGTTATCCATTTGCCAGAGCACTATATGGCAGCAGTTTTACTAGTATGTTATCTATTTGCCAGAGCACTAGAGGGCAGCAGTTTTACTAGCATGTTATCCATTTGCCAGAGCACTAGAGGGCAGCAGTTTTACTAGCATGTTATCCATTTGCCAGAGCACTAGAGGGCAGCAGTTTTACTAGCATGTTATCCATTTGCAGGAGCACTAGAGGGCAGCAGTTTACTAGCATGTTATCCATTTGCAGGAGCACTAGAGGGCAGCAGTTTTACTAGCATGTTATCCATTTGCCAGAGCACTAGAGGGCAGCAGTTTTACTAGCATGTTATCCATTTGCAGGAGCACTAGAGGGCAGCAGTTTTACTAGCATGTTATCCATTTGCCAGAGCACTAGAGGGCAGCAGTTTTACTAGTATGTTATCCATTTGCCAGAGCACTAGAGGGCAGCAGTTTTACTAGCATGTTATCTATTTGCCAGAGCACTAGAGGGCAGCAGTTTTACTAGCATGTTATCCATTTGCCAGAGCACTATATGGCAGCAGTTTTACTAGCATGTTATCCATTTGCCAGAGCACTATATGGCAGCAGTTTTACTAGCATGTTATCCATTTGCCAGAGCACTATATGGCAGCAGTTTTACTAGCATGTTATCCATTTGCCAGAGCACTATATGGCAGCAGTTTTACTAGCATGTTATCCATTTGCCAGAGCACTATATGGCAGCAGTTTTACTAGCATGTTATCCATTTGCCAGAGCACTAGATGGCAGCAGTTTTACTAGCATGTTATCCATTTGCCAGAGCACTATATGGCAGCAGTTTTACTAGCATGTTATCCATTTGCCAGAGCACTATATGGCAGCAGTTTTACTAGCATGTTATCCATTTGCCAGAGCACTATATGGCAGCAGTTTTACTAGCATGTTATCCATTTGCCAGAGCACTAGAGGGCAGCAGTTTTACTAGCATGTTATCCATTTGCCAGAGCACTAGAGGGCAGCAGTTTTACTAGAATGTTATCCATTTGCCAGAGCACTATATGGCAGCAGTTTTACTAGCATGTTATCCATTTGCCAGAGCACTATATGGCAGCAGTTTTACTAGCATGTTATCCATTTGCCAGAGCACTAGAGGGCAGCAGTTTTACTAGCATGTTATCCATTTGCCAGAGCACTAGAGGGCAGCAGTTTTACTAGCATGTTATCCATTTGCCAGAGCACTATATGGCAGCAGTTTTACTAGCATGTTATCCATTTGCCAGAGCACTATATGGCAGCAGTTTTACTAGCATGTTATCCATTTGCCAGAGCACTATATGGCAGCAGTTTTACTAGCATGTTATCCATTTGCCAGAGCACTAGAGGGCAGCAGTTTTACTAGCATGTTATCTATTTGCCAGAGCACTAGAGGGCAGCAGTTTTACTAGCATGTTATCCATTTGCCAGAGCACTAGAGGGCAGCAGTTTTACTAGCATGTTATCCATTTGTAAGAGCACTAGAGGGCAGCAGTTTTACTAGCATGTTATCCATTTGCCAGAGCACTAGAGGACAGCAGTTTTACTAGCATGTTATCCATTTGCCAGAGCACTAGAGGGCAGCAGTTTTACTAGCATGTTATCCATTTGCCAGAGCACTAGAGGGCAGCAGTTTTACTAGCATGTTATCCATTTGCCAGAGCACTAGAGGACAGCAGTTTTACTAGCATGTTATCCATTTGCCAGAGCACTAGAGGGCAGCAGTTTTACTAGCATGTTATCCATTTGCCAGAGCACTATATGGCAGCAGTTTTACTAGCATGTTATCAATTTGTAAGAGCACTAGAGGGCAGCAGTTTTACTAGCATGTTATCCATTTGCCAGAGCACTAGAGGGCAGCAGTTTTACTAGCATGTTATCCATTTGCCAGAGCACTATATGGCAGCAGTTTTACTAGCATGTTATCCATTTGCCAGAGCACTATATGGCAGCAGTTTTACTAGCATGTTATCCATTTGCCAGAGCACTAGAGGGCAGCAGTTTTACTAGCATGTTATCCATTTGCCAGAGCACTATATGGCAGCAGTTTTACTAGCATGTTATCCATTTGCCAGAGCACTAGAGGGCAGCAGTTTTACTAGCATGTTATCCATTTGCCAGAGCACTATATGGCAGCAGTTTTACTAGCATGTTATCCATTTGCCAGAGCACTATATGGCAGCAGTTTTACTAGCATGTTATCCATTTGCAAGAGCACTAGAGGGCAGCAGTTTTACTAGCATGTTATCCATTTGCAAGAGCACTAGAGGTCAGCAGTTTTACTAGTATGTTATCCATTTGCCAGAGCACTATATGGCAGCAGTTTTACTAGCATGTTATCCATTTGCCAGAGCACTAGAGGGCAGCAGTTTTACTAGCATGTTATCCATTTGCCAGAGCACTAGAGGGCAGCAGTTTTACTAGCATGTTATCCATTTGCCAGAGCACTAGAGGGCAGCAGTTTTACAAGTATGTTATCCATTTGCAAGAGCACTAGAGGGCAGCAGTTTTACTAGCATGTTATCTATTTGCCAGAGCACTAGAGGACAGCAGTTTTACTAGCATGTTATCCATTTGCCAGAGCACTAGAGGGCAGCAGTTTTACTAGCATGTTATCCATTTGCCAGAGCACTAGAGGGCAGCAGTTTTACTAGCATGTTATCCATTTGCCAGAGCACTATATAGCAGCAGTTTTACTAGCATGTTATCCATTTGCCAGAGCACTAGAGGGCAGCAGTTTTACTAGCATGTTATCCATTTGCAGGAGCACTAGAGGGCAGCAGTTTTACTAGCATGTTATCCATTTGCCAGAGCACTAGAGGGCAGCAGTTTTACTAGCATGTTATCCATTTGCCAGAGCACTAGAGGGCAGCAGTTTTACTAGCATGTTATCCATTTGCCAGAGCACTATATGGCAGCAGTTTTACTAGCATGTTATCCATTTGCCAGAGCACTAGAGGGCAGCAGTTTTACTAGCATGTTATCCATTTGCCAGAGCACTAGAGGGCAGCAGTTTTACTAGCATGTTATCTATTTGCCAGAGCACTAGAGGGCAGCAGTTTTACTAGCATGTTATCCATTTGCCAGAGCACTAGAGGGCAGCAGTTTTACTAGCATGTTATCCATTTGCCAGAGCACTATATGGCAGCAGTTTTACTAGCATGTTATCCATTTGCCAGAGCACTAGATGGCAGCAGTTTTACTAGCATGTTATCCATTTGCCAGAGCACTATATGGCAGCAGTTTTACTAGTATGTTATCTATTTGCCAGAGCACTAGAGGGCAGCAGTTTTACTAGCATGTTATCCATTTGCCAGAGCACTAGAGGGCAGCAGTTTTACTAGCATGTTATCCATTTGCCAGAGCACTAGAGGGCAGCAGTTTTACTAGCATGTTATCCATTTGCAGGAGCACTAGAGGGCAGCAGTTTACTAGCATGTTATCCATTTGCAGGAGCACTAGAGGGCAGCAGTTTTACTAGCATGTTATCCATTTGCCAGAGCACTAGAGGGCAGCAGTTTTACTAGCATGTTATCCATTTGCAGGAGCACTAGAGGGCAGCAGTTTTACTAGCATGTTATCCATTTGCCAGAGCACTAGAGGGCAGCAGTTTTACTAGTATGTTATCCATTTGCCAGAGCACTAGAGGGCAGCAGTTTTACTAGCATGTTATCTATTTGCCAGAGCACTAGAGGGCAGCAGTTTTACTAGCATGTTATCCATTTGCCAGAGCACTATATGGCAGCAGTTTTACTAGCATGTTATCCATTTGCCAGAGCACTATATGGCAGCAGTTTTACTAGCATGTTATCCATTTGCCAGAGCACTATATGGCAGCAGTTTTACTAGCATGTTATCCATTTGCCAGAGCACTATATGGCAGCAGTTTTACTAGCATGTTATCCATTTGCCAGAGCACTATATGGCAGCAGTTTTACTAGCATGTTATCCATTTGCCAGAGCACTATATGGCAGCAGTTTTACTAGCATGTTATCCATTTGCCAGAGCACTATATGGCAGCAGTTTTACTAGCATGTTATCCATTTGCCAGAGCACTATATGGCAGCAGTTTTACTAGCATGTTATCCATTTGCCAGAGCACTATATGGCAGCAGTTTTACTAGCATGTTATCCATTTGCCAGAGCACTAGAGGGCAGCAGTTTTACTAGCATGTTATCCATTTGCCAGAGCACTAGAGGGCAGCAGTTTTACTAGAATGTTATCCATTTGCCAGAGCACTATATGGCAGCAGTTTTACTAGCATGTTATCCATTTGCCAGAGCACTATATGGCAGCAGTTTTACTAGCATGTTATCCATTTGCCAGAGCACTAGAGGGCAGCAGTTTTACTAGCATGTTATCCATTTGCCAGAGCACTAGAGGGCAGCAGTTTTACTAGCATGTTATCCATTTGCCAGAGCACTATATGGCAGCAGTTTTACTAGCATGTTATCCATTTGCCAGAGCACTATATGGCAGCAGTTTTACTAGCATGTTATCCATTTGCCAGAGCACTATATGGCAGCAGTTTTACTAGCATGTTATCCATTTGCCAGAGCACTAGAGGGCAGCAGTTTTACTAGCATGTTATCTATTTGCCAGAGCACTAGAGGGCAGCAGTTTTACTAGCATGTTATCCATTTGCCAGAGCACTAGAGGGCAGCAGTTTTACTAGCATGTTATCCATTTGTAAGAGCACTAGAGGGCAGCAGTTTTACTAGCATGTTATCCATTTGCCAGAGCACTAGAGGACAGCAGTTTTACTAGCATGTTATCCATTTGCCAGAGCACTAGAGGGCAGCAGTTTTACTAGCATGTTATCCATTTGCCAGAGCACTAGAGGGCAGCAGTTTTACTAGCATGTTATCCATTTGCCAGAGCACTAGAGGACAGCAGTTTTACTAGCATGTTATCCATTTGCCAGAGCACTAGAGGGCAGCAGTTTTACTAGCATGTTATCCATTTGCCAGAGCACTATATGGCAGCAGTTTTACTAGCATGTTATCAATTTGTAAGAGCACTAGAGGGCAGCAGTTTTACTAGCATGTTATCTATTTGCCAGAGCACTAGAGGGCAGCAGTTTTACAAGCATGTTATCTATTTGCCAGAGCACTAGAGGGCAGCAGTTTTACTAGCATGTTATCTATTTGCCAGAGCACTAGAGGGCAACAGTTTTACTAACATGTTATCCATTTGCCAGAGCACTATATGGCAGCAGTTTTACAAGCATGTTATCTATTTGCCAGAGCACTAGAGGGCAGCAGTTTTACTAGCATGTTATCTATTTGCCAGAGCACTAGAGGGCAGCAGTTTTACTAGCATGTTATCCATTTGCCAGAGCACTAGAGGGCAGCAGTTTTACTAGCATGTTATCCATTTGCCAGAGCACTAGAGGGCAGCAGTTTTACTAGCATGTTATCCATTTGCCAGAGCACTATATGGCAGCAGTTTTACTAGCATGTTATCCATTTGCCAGAGCACTAAAGGGCAGCAGTTTTACTAGCATGTTATCTATTTGCCAGAGCACTAGAGGGCAGCAGTTTTACTAGCATGTTATCCATTTGCCAGAGCACTAGAGGGCAGCAGTTTTACTAGCATGTTATCTATTTGCCAGAGCACTAGAGGGCAGCAGTTTTACTAGCATGTTATCCATTTGCCAGAGCACTAGAGGGCAGCAGTCTTACTAGCATGTTATCCATTTGCCAGAGCACTATATGGCAGCAGTTTTACTAGCATGTTATCCATTTGCCAGAGCACTATATGGCAGCAGTTTTACTAGCATGTTATCCATTTGCCAGAGCACTAGAGGGCAGCAGTTTTACTAGAATGTTATCCATTTGCCAGAGCACTAGAGGGCAGCAGTTTTACTAGCATGTTATCCATTTGCCAGAGCACTAGAGGTCAGCAGTTTTACTAGCATGTTATCCATTTGCCAGAGCACTAGAGGGCAGCAGTTTTACTAGCATGTTATCCATTTGCCAGAGCACTAGAGGGCAGCAGTTTTACTAGCATGTTATCCATTTGCAGGAGCACTAGAGGGCAGCAGTTTTACTAGCATGTTATCCATTTGCCAGAGCACTAGAGGGCAGCAGTCTTACTAGCATGTTATCTATTTGCCAGAGCACTAGAGGGCAGCAGTTTTACTAGCATGTTATCCATTTGCCAGAGCACTAGAGGACAACAGTTTTACTAGCATGTTATCTATTTGCCAGAGCACTAGAGGGCAGCAGTTTTACTAGCATGTTATCCATTTGCCAGAGCACTAGAGGGCAGCAGTTTTACTAGCATGTTATCCATTTGCCAGAGCACTATATGGCAGCAGTTTTACTAGCATGTTATCCATTTGCAAGAGCACTAGAGGGCAGCAGTTTTACTAGCATGTTATCCATTTGCCAGAGCACTAGAGGGCAGCAGTTTTACTAGCATGTTATCCATTTGCCAGAGCACTAGAGGGCAGCAGTTTTACTAGCATGTTATCCATTTGCCAGAGCACTAGAGGGCAGCAGTTTTACTAGCATGTTATCCATTTGCCAGAGCACTAGAGGGCAGCAGTTTTACTAGCATGTTATCTATTTGCCAGAGCACTAGAGGGCAGCAGTTTTACTAGCATGTTATCCATTTGCCAGAGCACTAGAGGGCAGCAGTTTTACTAGCATGTTATCCATTTGCCAGAGCACTAGAGGGCAGCAGTTTTACTAACATGTTATCCATTTGCCAGAGCACTAGAGGGCAGCAGTTTTACTAGCATGTTATCTATTTGCCAGAGCACTAGAGGGCAGCAGTTTTACTAGCATGTTATCCATTTGCCAGAGCACTAGAGGGCAGCAGTTTTACTAGCATGTTATCTATTTGCCAGAGCACTAGAGGGCAGCAGTTTTACTAGCATGTTATCTATTTGCCAGAGCACTAGAGGGCAGCAGTTTTACTAGCATGTTATCCATTTGCCAGAGCACTAGAGGGCAGCAGTTTTACTAGCATGTTATCCATTTGCCAGAGCACTAGAGGGCAGCAGTTTTACTAGCATGTTATCTATTTGCCAGAGCACTATATGGCAGCAGTTTTACTAGCATGTTATCTATTTGCCAGAGCACTGAAGGGCAGCAGTTTTACTAGCATGTTATCCATTTGCCAGAGCACTATATGGCAGCAGTTTTACTAGCATGTTATCCATTTGCCAGAGCACTAGAGGGCAGCAGTTTTACTAGCATGTTATCCATTTGCCAGAGCACTATATGGCAGCAGTTTTACTAGCATGTTATCCATTTGCCAGAGCACTAGAGGGCAGCAGTTTTACTAGCATGTTATCCATTTGCCAGAGCACTAGAGGGCAGCAGTTTTACTAGCATGTTATCCATTTGCCAGAGCACTAGAGGGCAGCAGTTTTACTAGCATGTTATCCATTTGCAAGAGCACTAGAGGGCAGCAGTTTTACTAGCATGTTATCCATTTGCCAGAGCACTAGAGGACAGCAGTTTTACTAGCATGTTATCTATTTGCCAGAGCACTAGAGGGCAGCAGTTTTACTAGCATGTTATCTATTTGCCAGAGCACTAGAGGGCAGCAGTTTTACTAGCATGTTATCCATTTGCCAGAGCACTAGAGGGCAGCAGTTTTACTAGCATGTTATCCATTTGCCAGAGCACTATATGGCAGCAGTTTTACTAGCATGTTATCCATTTGCCAGAGCACTATATGGCAGCAGTTTTACTTGCATGTTATCCATTTGCCAGAGCACTAGAGGGCAGCAGTTTTACTAGCATGTTATCCATTTGCCAGAGCACTATATGGCAGCAGTTTTACTAGCATGTTATCCATTTGCCAGAGCACTAGAGGGCAGCAGTTTTACTAGCATGTTATCCATTTGCCAGAGCACTATATGGCAGCAGTTTTACTAGCATGTTATCCATTTGCCAGAGCACTATATGGCAGCAGTTTTACTAGCATGTTATCCATTTGCAAGAGCACTAGAGGGCAGCAGTTTTACTAGCATGTTATCCATTTGCCAGAGCACTATATGGCAGCAGTTTTACTAGCATGTTATCAATTTGTAAGAGCACTAGAGGGCAGCAGTTTTACTAGCATGTTATCTATTTGCCAGAGCACTAGAGGGCAGCAGTTTTACAAGCATGTTATCTATTTGCCAGAGCACTAGAGGGCAGCAGTTTTACTAGCATGTTATCTATTTGCCAGAGCACTAGAGGGCAACAGTTTTACTAACATGTTATCCATTTGCCAGAGCACTATATGGCAGCAGTTTTACAAGCATGTTATCTATTTGCCAGAGCACTAGAGGGCAGCAGTTTTACTAGCATGTTATCTATTTGCCAGAGCACTAGAGGGCAGCAGTTTTACTAGCATGTTATCCATTTGCCAGAGCACTAGAGGGCAGCAGTTTTACTAGCATGTTATCCATTTGCCAGAGCACTAGAGGGCAGCAGTTTTACTAGCATGTTATCCATTTGCCAGAGCACTATATGGCAGCAGTTTTACTAGCATGTTATCCATTTGCCAGAGCACTAAAGGGCAGCAGTTTTACTAGCATGTTATCTATTTGCCAGAGCACTAGAGGGCAGCAGTTTTACTAGCATGTTATCCATTTGCCAGAGCACTAGAGGGCAGCAGTTTTACTAGCATGTTATCTATTTGCCAGAGCACTAGAGGGCAGCAGTTTTACTAGCATGTTATCCATTTGCCAGAGCACTAGAGGGCAGCAGTCTTACTAGCATGTTATCCATTTGCCAGAGCACTATATGGCAGCAGTTTTACTAGCATGTTATCCATTTGCCAGAGCACTATATGGCAGCAGTTTTACTAGCATGTTATCCATTTGCCAGAGCACTAGAGGGCAGCAGTTTTACTAGAATGTTATCCATTTGCCAGAGCACTAGAGGGCAGCAGTTTTACTAGCATGTTATCCATTTGCCAGAGCACTAGAGGTCAGCAGTTTTACTAGCATGTTATCCATTTGCCAGAGCACTAGAGGGCAGCAGTTTTACTAGCATGTTATCCATTTGCCAGAGCACTAGAGGGCAGCAGTTTTACTAGCATGTTATCCATTTGCAGGAGCACTAGAGGGCAGCAGTTTTACTAGCATGTTATCCATTTGCCAGAGCACTAGAGGGCAGCAGTCTTACTAGCATGTTATCTATTTGCCAGAGCACTAGAGGGCAGCAGTTTTACTAGCATGTTATCCATTTGCCAGAGCACTAGAGGACAACAGTTTTACTAGCATGTTATCTATTTGCCAGAGCACTAGAGGGCAGCAGTTTTACTAGCATGTTATCCATTTGCCAGAGCACTAGAGGGCAGCAGTTTTACTAGCATGTTATCCATTTGCCAGAGCACTATATGGCAGCAGTTTTACTAGCATGTTATCCATTTGCAAGAGCACTAGAGGGCAGCAGTTTTACTAGCATGTTATCCATTTGCCAGAGCACTAGAGGGCAGCAGTTTTACTAGCATGTTATCCATTTGCCAGAGCACTAGAGGGCAGCAGTTTTACTAGCATGTTATCCATTTGCCAGAGCACTAGAGGGCAGCAGTTTTACTAGCATGTTATCCATTTGCCAGAGCACTAGAGGGCAGCAGTTTTACTAGCATGTTATCTATTTGCCAGAGCACTAGAGGGCAGCAGTTTTACTAGCATGTTATCCATTTGCCAGAGCACTAGAGGGCAGCAGTTTTACTAGCATGTTATCCATTTGCCAGAGCACTAGAGGGCAGCAGTTTTACTAACATGTTATCCATTTGCCAGAGCACTAGAGGGCAGCAGTTTTACTAGCATGTTATCTATTTGCCAGAGCACTAGAGGGCAGCAGTTTTACTAGCATGTTATCCATTTGCCAGAGCACTAGAGGGCAGCAGTTTTACTAGCATGTTATCTATTTGCCAGAGCACTAGAGGGCAGCAGTTTTACTAGCATGTTATCTATTTGCCAGAGCACTAGAGGGCAGCAGTTTTACTAGCATGTTATCCATTTGCCAGAGCACTAGAGGGCAGCAGTTTTACTAGCATGTTATCCATTTGCCAGAGCACTAGAGGGCAGCAGTTTTACTAGCATGTTATCTATTTGCCAGAGCACTATATGGCAGCAGTTTTACTAGCATGTTATCTATTTGCCAGAGCACTGAAGGGCAGCAGTTTTACTAGCATGTTATCCATTTGCCAGAGCACTATATGGCAGCAGTTTTACTAGCATGTTATCCATTTGCCAGAGCACTAGAGGGCAGCAGTTTTACTAGCATGTTATCCATTTGCCAGAGCACTAGAGGGCAGCAGTTTTACTAGCATGTTATCTATTTGCCAGAGCACTAGAGGGCAGCAGTTTTACTAGCATGTTATCCATTTGCCAGAGCACTAGAGGGCAGCAGTTTTACTAGCATGTTATCCATTTGCCAGAGCACTATATGGCAGCAGTTTTACTAGCATGTTATCCATTTGCCAGAGCACTAGATGGCAGCAGTTTTACTAGCATGTTATCCATTTGCCAGAGCACTATATGGCAGCAGTTTTACTAGTATGTTATCTATTTGCCAGAGCACTAGAGGGCAGCAGTTTTACTAGCATGTTATCCATTTGCCAGAGCACTAGAGGGCAGCAGTTTTACTAGCATGTTATCCATTTGCCAGAGCACTAGAGGGCAGCAGTTTTACTAGCATGTTATCCATTTACAAGAGCACTAGAGGGCAGCAGTTTTACTAGCATGTTATCCATTTGTAAGAGCACTAGAGGGCAGCAGTTTTACTAGCATGTTATCCATTTGTAAGAGCACTAGAGGGCAGCAGTTTTACTAGCATGTTATCCATTTGTAAGAGCACTAGAGGGCAGCAGTTTTACTAGCATGTTATCCATTTGTAAGAGCACTAGAGGTCAGCAGTTTTACTAGCATGTTATCCATTTGCCAGAGCACTAGAGGGCAGCAGTTTTACTAGCATGTTATCCATTTGCCAGAGCACTAGAGGGCAGCAGTTTTACTAGCATGTTATCCATTTGCCAGAGCACTATATGGCAGCAGTTTTACTAGCATGTTATCCATTTGCCAGAGCACTAGAGGGCAGCAGTTTTACTAGCATGTTATCCATTTGTAAGAGCACTATATGGCAGCAGTTTTACTAGCATGATATCCATTTGCCAGAGCACTAGAGGGCAGCAGTTTTACTAGCATGTTATCCATTTGCCAGAGCACTATATGGCAGCAGTTTTACTAGCATGTTATCCATTTGCCAGAGCACTAGAGGGCAGCAGTTTTACTAGCATGTTATCCATTTGTAAGAGCACTATATGGCAGCAGTTTTACTAGCATGTTATCCATTTGCCAGAGCACTATATGGCAGCAGTTTTACTAGCATGTTATCCATTTGCCAGAGCACTATATGGCAGCAGTTTTACTAGCATGTTATCCATTTGCTAGAGCACTAGAGGGCAGCAATTTTACTAGCATGTTATCCATTTGTAAGAGCACTAGAGGGCAGCAGTTTTACTAGCATGTTATCCATTTGCAGGAGCACTAGAGGGCAGCAGTTTTACTAGCATGTTATCCATTTGTAAGAGCACTAGAGGTCAGCAGTTTTACTAGCATGTTATCCATTTGCCAGAGCACTAGAGGGCAGCAGTTTTACTAGCATGTTATCCATTTGCAAGAGCACTAGAGGTCAGCAGTTTTACTAGCATGTTATCCATTTGCCAGAGCACTAGAGGGCAGCAGTTTTACTAGCATGTTATCCATTTGCCAGAGCACTATATGGCAGCAGTTTTACTAGCATGTTATCCATTTGCCAGAGCACTAGAGGTCAGCAGTTTTACTAGCATGTTATCCATTTGCCAGAGCACTAGAGGGCAGCAGTTTTACTAGCATGTTATCCATTTGCCAGAGCACTAGAGGTCAGCAGTTTTACTAGCATGTTATCCATTTGCCAGAGCACTAGAGGGCAGCAGTTTTACTAGCATGTTATCCATTTGCCAGAGCACTAGAGGTCAGCAGTTTTACTAGCATGTTATCCATTTGCCAGAGCACTAGAGGGCAGCAGTTTTAATAGCATGTTATCCATTTGTAAGAGCACTAGAGGTCAGCAGTTTTACTAGCATGTTATCCATTTGCCAGAGCACTAGAGGGCAGCAGTTTTACTAGCATGTTATCCATTTGCCAGAGCACTAGAGGGCAGCAGTTTTACTAGCATGTTATCCATTTGCCAGAGCACTAGAGGGAAGCAGTTTTACTAGCATGTTATCCATTTGTAAGAGCACTAGAGGGCAGCAGTTTTACTAGCATGTTATCCATTTGCCAGAGCACTAGAGGGCAGCAGTTTTACTAGCATGTTATCCATTTACAAGAGCACTAGAGGGCAGCAGTTTTACTAGCATGTTATCCATTTGTAAGAGCACTAGAGGGCAGCAGTTTTACTAGCATGTTATCCATTTGCCAGAGCACTAGAGGGAAGCAGTTTTACTAGCATGTTATCCATTTGTAAGAGCACTAGAGGGCAGCAGTTTTACTAGCATGTTATCCATTTGCCAGAGCACTAGAGGGAAGCAGTTTTACTAGCATGTTATCCATTTGTAAGAGCACTAGAGGGCAGCAGTTTTACTAGCATGTTATCCATTTGCCAGAGCACTAGAGGGCAGCAGTTTTACTAGCATGTTATCCATTTACAAGAGCACTAGAGGGCAGCAGTTTTACTAGCATGTTATCCATTTGTAAGAGCACTAGAGGGCAGCAGTTTTACTAGCATGTTATCCATTTGCCAGAGCACTATATGGCAGCAGTTTTACTAGCATGTTATCCATTTGCCAGAGCACTAGAGGGCAGCAGTTTTACTAGCATGTTATCCATTTGTAAGGGCACTATATGGCAGCAGTTTTACTAGCATGTTATCCATTTGCCAGAGCACTAGAGGGCAGCAGTTTTACTAGCATGTTATCCATTTGCCAGAGCACTATATGGCAGCAGTTTTACTAGCATGTTATCCATTTGCCAGAGCACTAGAGGGCAGCAGTTTTACTAGCATGTTATCCATTTGTAAGAGCACTATATGGCAGCAGTTTTACTAGCATGTTATCCATTTGCCAGAGCACTAGAGGGCAGCAGTTTTACTAGCATGTTATCCATTTGTAAGAGCACTATATGGCAGCAGTTTTACTAGCATGTTATCCATTTGCCAGAGCACTAGAGGGCAGCAGTTTTACTAGCATGTTATCCATTTGCCAGAGCACTAGAGGGCAGCAGTTTTACTAGCATGTTATCCATTTGCCAGAGCACTATATGGCAGCAGTTTTACTAGCATGTTATCCATTTGCCAGAGCACTAGAGGGCAGCAGTTTTACTAGCATGTTATCCATTTGTAAGAGCACTATATGGCAGCAGTTTTACTAGCATGTTATCCATTTGCCAGAGCACTAGAGGGCAGCAGTTTTACTAGCATGTTATCCATTTGTAAGAGCACTATATGGCAGCAGTTTTACTAGCATGTTATCCATTTGCCAGAGCACTAGAGGGCAGCAGTTTTACTAGCATGTTATCCATTTGCCAGAGCACTAGAGGGCAGCAGTTTTACTAGCATGTTATCCATTTGCCAGAGCACTATATGGCAGCAGTTTTACTAGCATGTTATCCATTTGCCAGAGCACTAGAGGGCAGCAGTTTTACTAGCATGTTATCCATTTGCCAGAGCACTAGAGGGCAGCAGTTTTACTAGCATGTTATCCATTTGCCAGAGCACTAGAGGGCAGCAGTTTTACTAGCATGTTATCCATTTGCCAGAGCACTAGAGGGCAGCAGTTTTACTAGCATGTTATCCATTTGCCAGAGCACTATATGGCAGCAGTTTTACTAGCATGTTATCCATTTGCTAGAGCACTAGAGGGCAGCAGTTTTACTAGCATGTTATCCATTTGTAAGAGCACTAGAGGTCAGCAGTTTTACTAGCATGTTATCCATTTGTAAGAGCACTAGAGGTCAGCAGTTTTACTAGCATGTTATCCATTTGCCAGAGCACTAGAGGGCAGCAGTTTTACTAGCATGTTATCCATTTGTAAGAGCACTAGAGGGCAGCAGTTTTACTAGCATGTTATCCATTTGTAAGAGCACTAGAGGTCAGCAGTTTTACTAGCATGTTATCCATTTGCCAGAGCACTATATGGCAGCAGTTTTACTAGCATGTTATCCATTTGCCAGAGCACTAGAGGGCAGCAGTTTTACTAGCATGTTATCCATTTGCCAGAGCACTATATGGCAGCAGTTTTACTAGCATGTTATCCATTTGCCAGAGCACTAGAGGGCAGCAGTTTTACTAGCATGTTATCCATTTGCCAGAGCACTATATGGCAGCAGTTTTACTAGCATGTTATCCATTTGCCAGAGCACTAGAGGGCAGCAGTTTTACTAGCATGTTATCCATTTGTAAGAGCACTAGAGGGCAGCAGTTTTACTAGCATGTTATCCATTTGTAAGAGCACTAGAGGTCAGCAGTTTTACTAGCATGTTATCCATTTGCCAGAGCACTATATGGCAGCAGTTTTACTAGCATGTTATCCATTTGCCAGAGCACTAGAGGGCAGCAGTTTTACTAGCATGTTATCCATTTGCCAGAGCACTATATGGCAGCAGTTTTACTAGCATGTTATCCATTTGCCAGAGCACTAGAGGGCAGCAGTTTTACTAGCATGTTATCCATTTGCCAGAGCACTATATGGCAGCAGTTTTACTAGCATGTTATCCATTTGCCAGAGCACTAGAGGGCAGCAGTTTTACTAGCATGTTATCCATTTGCCAGAGCACTATATGGCAGCAGTTTTACTAGCATGTTATCCATTTGCCAGAGCACTATATGGCAGCAGTTTTACTAGCATGTTATCCATTTGCCAGAGCACTATATGGCAGCAGTTTTACTAGCATGTTATCCATTTGCAGGAGCACTAGATGGCAGCAGCTTTACAAGAATGTTATCCATTTGCAGGAGCACTAGATGGCAGCAGTTTTACTAGCATGTTATCCATTTGCCAGAGCACTATATGGCAGCAGTTTTACTAGCATGTTATCCATTTGCAGGAGCACTATATGGCAGCAGTTTTACAAGAATGTTATCCATTTGCAGAAGCACTTTATGGCAGCAGTTTTACAAGAATGTTATCCATTTGCAAGAGCACTATATGGTAGCAGTTTTACAAGAATGTTATCCATTTGCAGGAGCACTTTATGGCAGCAGTTTTACAAGAATGTTATGCATTTGCAAGAGCACTATATGGCAGCAGTTTTACAAGAATGTTATCCATTTGCAAGAGCACTATATGGCAGCAGTTTTACAAGAATGTTATCCATTTGCAAGAGCACTATATGGCAGCAGTTTTACAAGAATGTTATCCATTTGCAAGAGCACTATATGGCAGCAGTTTTACAAGAATGTTATGCATTTGCAAGAGCACTATATGGCAGCAGTTTTACAAGAATGTTATCCATTTGCAAGAGCACTATATGGCAGCAGTTTTACAAGAATGTTATCCATTTGCAAGAGCACTATATGGCAGCAGTTTTACAAGAATGTTATGCATTTGCAAGAGCACTATATGGCAGCAGTTTTACAAGAATGTTATTCATTTGCAGGAGCACTAGATGGCAGCAGCTTTACAAGAATGTTATCCATTTGCAGGAGCACTAGAGGGCAGCAGCTTTACAAGAATGTTATCCATTTGCAGGAGCACTAGAGGGCAGCAGCTTTACAAGAATGTTATCCATTTGCAGGAGCACTAGAGGGCAGCAGCTTTACAAGAATGTTATCCATTTGCAGGAGCACTAGAGGGCAGCAGTTTTACAAGAATGTTATCCATTTGCAAGAGCACTAGATGGCAGCAGCTTTACAAGAATGTTATCCATTTGCAGGAGCACTAGATGGCAGCAGCTTTACAAGAATGTTATCCATTTGCAGGAGCACTAGATGGCAGCAGCTTTACAAGAATGTTATCCATTTGCAGGAGCACTAGAGGTCAGCAGTTTTACAAGAATGTTATCCATTTGCAGGAGCACTAGATGGCAGCAGCTTTACAAGAATGTTATCCATTTGCAGGAGCACTAGATGGCAGCAGCTTTACAAGAATGTTATCCATTTGCAGGAGCACTAGAGGTCAGCAGTTTTACAAGAATGTTATCCATTTGCAGGAGCACTAGATGGCAGCAGCTTTACAAGAATGTTATTCACTTGCAGGAGCACTAGATGGCAGCAGTTTTACAAGAATGTTATGCACATGCAGTAACACTAGATGGCAGCAGTTTTACAAGAATGTTATGCACTTGCAGGAGCACTAGATGGCAGCAGTTTTACAAGAATGTTATCCATTTGCAGGAGCACTAGATGGCAGCAGTTTTACAAGAATGTTATTCACTTGCAGGAGCACTAGATGGCAGCAGTTTTACAAGAATGTTATGCACATGCAGTAACACTAGATGGCAGCAGTTTTACAAGAATGTTATGCACTTGCAGGAGCACTAGATGGCAGCAGTTTTACAAGAATGTTATCCATTTGCAGGAGCACTAGATGGCAACGCTATTTCCTGACATGTAGTTCTCGAGACACCTACCTAATTATCTCTTCAACACGGAATATTATGAGAACAAAGCAAATTTGATAATAGAATTAAATTAGAAACTTTTTTTTAAATGGTATTTTCTGTCTGAGTCACCAAACAACATCTTTGGGTTTCATATCCCTTTAAGGGGTTTAATAAGATGATTTAAATGTAACTATAGATGCACTACCATGCTCATAACAAGCCTACATTTTGCAATAATGTATACAGTTGTTCTATAATATGCAAACAAGAATAAACACAGCGCTGTTCACCCCTTATATTAAAGTAAAATAATAATGGTTAATGTAGTATATGATGATAGAATCAAACAATTGATTAATAAGTCCAATGTTAAAAACATGTTTCAAAATGTACTAAACGTATATCAAAGTAAAATACACAGTACTTGCTGATCAAGGATGTTGTGGTTAAAAAGTCCTTCCTGATCGTAGGTTCTCACAGTTGGTCTTTTAGTTTCAAAGTGTGTTCAGAAGAGATGTTTGATCTCCTCCGTGTGGGGCTGCGAGGGAAAGGGTCCGTATGATCTCCTCGAGCCTGCCTCCCCTTCCAAAGCGCTTTTCCGAAAAAACACAGAGTAGACACTGGATAGAAGATAGAAAGGAATAGGCGCACCACCCGACTCAAGTGTATTAAAACAAATGGATTTATTGGCCCCTATAATAATATATACTCACAAGATAAAAATAATACATGTGCACATAAAGATTAAAAACTGTCTCCATTCCGGTCTCCGTTCCACTTAGGGGTCACTGCCTGTGGTTCCAGGTAGCAAGCGTGTATTAGGTCCGTTGAGGAGAGAGTCAGTATGTCAATATAAATGTAAAAGTTAAAAGTGTGTAAAACATAGCACAGAACTATCCCTCGGCGTTCGCTTTCCTGAACAAATCTGCACAACACTGAAAGTACGGATGCCTCCTAGGGACAAAAAGTATCTACGCGTTTCTTTCGCACCATCGAAACTTTTTCAAGAGTGTTGTTCCTTCTCTAGCCTTCGAATTATATATGCGCAACTTTTTATTGGAGTCCGCTTTCCTGAACAAATCTGCACAAAAAGTATCTACGTGTTTTGTTTCATACCGGCGAAACTTTTTCAAGAGTGTTGTTCCTTCTCTAGCCTTCGACTTATATATGTGCGAAATTTTTTATTGCGTTCCTCCCACAAAACTACATGTCTAGTCTTGCTGTTTACATTTATAATTTGATGTACAGTTCATTGTGGATATAAGTTAATACATATTAAGGAACATAAAGATCACATAAAGAACACCTAAAGAACCCAATAATAATACATAAAAAAATCATAAAATATACATAAAGAATTACATGAAAAGTGTGTATTGGTTATCAATATAAATACTTTGCAATATAATACAATACCAGGTAGTCCTTCAATAAATTACAGGAATATAAAGATAAAAGATACTACTTATTCTCTTTGTGGTTTGATCAGCTTACTACATAGCTGTGGTTTCTAAGGGATTCATCAAGACCCTAACCACCATTCTTTAAAAGAAAAAAAGAAGAAAATATATATAAGATATATGTATATATCTGTATGTATACAGCGACTCCCCCCTAACGTTTTATATATATGAAATAGATTTCCCTATTTTTTTGTGCATTTATTAAATAAATAAATTACCAGGTGTTTTTCGTTTCATCAGACATGGTCTCTATCTATAGTGGTAACAAATAAATAAATAAAATTAACCTATTGCTGAATGTGTCTAAAAATAAAGCTACCAATCCTGGAGTGCATTAGTTCACACTAAGAAGGCTTGAATGTCAATGTCTACATTTAAGCCTTTAGGCTGCATACCGTCTAGTTCCCTTATCCAAAAAGTTTACATTTGTCTTAAGTGGAGAAGCCCATTTGTGTCCCATATATTTGGGACAATCCATTCTACAATTCTTACCTCTAAATCATTAATTTTTTGTTGATGTTTATCCTTAAAGTGTTTAGAGACACTATGTTCTAGTCCATTCTCAATATTAGTTAAATGTTCTCTAAATCTATATTTCATATTTCTTTTTGTTCTACCCATGTAGATAAGATCAGAACTACACCTTAATTGATAAACTACATAGGTGGTGTCACAGCTACACCTGCTTTTACAGGTACATTTTTTAGTGCCATTGTAATTACTAAACTCCCCATTTGGTGTTTTGATGTGATGGCACATTATACAATTCTTCCGTTTACATTTAAACAGGCCTCTCTCCATGATTCAAAAGGGTTTGTTGTTTAGCTCCAAAGATTCTGAGTTTTGTGGGTGCTAAAAGATTTTTAAGATCTTTATTCTTTATAAATCTTACTTCAGGTTTTTTACCTAGAACCTTTTTTAGGATTGGATCCTCTTGCAAGACCTGCAAGTGTTTATTCATGATTTTCTTAATGTTATGATGTTAAACATTATATTTAGTTACAAATTTAGGTGGTTCATCTTTTTTAAAATTTGAATTCTTGGTTTTTCCCTTGACTTCCATAAGGGCTTTCAGATCCATAAGGTCTATTTTTTCTTTAGTTGCTCCTAGCAAATCCTCACTGTATCCTTTGTCTTTAAATTTTGTGTGCAAGATTTCAAATTCCTTTTCATAATCCTCACTTAAAGTGAATGTAAAGTTTGTGGAATGAGTGCCCGGTTTTTAATAATCCTATTAAAAACAGGGGCACTTTCAGTCATCAAACTTTACACTTTACTGGTTTTGTTAAAATACTTACCTTTTCTTTTTGAAAGCCGCTCCAGCGCTTCTCCAGCCCATCGCAAGCTACTTCATATGTCAGCATTGACAATTCCGGCATCCTCCAATCACGGCTTCCCCCCTGGGGAATCATTGGCTAAAGCTACGCCGTGATTGGAGGAAGGCCGGGATCATCATTTCTGACGTAGGAAGAGGCTTGCGAGGGGTGGGGGAAGCACTTGAGCGGCTTTCACAAAGAGAAGGTAAGTATTTTAACAAAACCAGTGAAATGTAAAGTTTGATGAATGAAAGTGCCCCAGTTTTTAATAGGATTTTTAAGAACCGGGAACTGGTTCATCAAAATTTACATTCACTTTAATGTTCAATTTATTTTGATACGTTGGTATTGGCCAGTGGAAATGTTATTTTTCCACTGTTTTAGATGTCCACTATTTGTATTTAATAATCCATTTCTATCTGTTTTCTTCCTGAATTTTTTAACAGCTATTGTATGATTGTAAAGGAATAAGGTTAGATCTAAATCGATGGAATTTGCTGAGTGATTATAAGTAAATTTTAAATTATAATAATTTCTATTCATATATAACATGAATTTGTCCACTTCCTTCACACTCCCTTGTCAAATCATAATGATGTCATCAATAAAGCAAAAATATTGTATAATATTTGTACTGTAAGGGTTATTTTTCCAGATATAGTTATTCTCAAAATTAGACATATACAGGTTGGCGTATGATGGGGCGAAGGTTGTCCCCTTTTGCCGTCCCTTGTACTTGTCTGTAGAATACAGGGTAGAAGATGGATTTACGTTTCAAAGAACAGTGTTGTACTTTTAAAGACTGTTCTTAATGAATGGAAAAATTAATGTCATCTGGCTCTTCCATATTTGATACCATTTCATTATCTTGATGTTCACTCATATTTTTGGATTCTAATTCTTCCAGAGTTCGAATCATGTCCATATCTTCAGGTTTTTAATGAGGTTCATTACTTTTCATTTGGAAGCTACCAAAATGTCATTTTAGGGTGATGTTTCTAATATATCGATGTACATCTATATATAGGTCAAATTAATTGGGTTGTGCTTGGGGTGCATAATTCAAGCCCTTTGTCAACAATGATATTTCTTCTCATGAAAAAGTATGATTTGATAGATTAAAAATTAATTTCATCCCCTTTTCTAATTCCATCTTATTCTCTCTCTCTCTTTCTACATTTCCTCCCACCTCTATTTCCTCTAAATCTTCTAATGGTCTTGTTTTGGTTCCTTGTCAGACTGGTGTCTGATTTTCATTTTCCCATGTCTGTTTCCCTGCAGAAAAAGGGTACAGGGAGGATTTGCTAAGAGCAACTAAAGAAAAAATATACCTTATGGATTGGAAAGCCCTTATGGAAGTCAAGAGAAAAACTAAGAATTCAAATTCTAAAAAGATGAACCACCTAAATTTGTAACTAAATATAATGTTCAACATCATAACATTAAGAAAATCATGAATAAACACTGGCAGGTCTTGCAACAGGATCCAAAACCTGAAGTAAGATTTAGAAAGAATAAAGATCTTAAAAATATTTTAGCACTCACAAAACTCAGAATCTTTGAAGCCAAACAACAAACCCTTTTAAATCATGCGGAGTGGAGAGAGGCCTGTTTAAATCACATCAAAACACCAAATGGGGAGTTTAGTAATTTCAATGGCACAAAAAAAAGGACCTGTAAAAGCAGGTGTAGCTGTGACACCACCTATGTAGTTTATCAATTAAGGTGTAGTTGTGATCTTATCTACATGGGTAGAACAAAAAGAAAGATGAAATATAGATTTAGAGAACATTTAACTAATATTGAGAATGGACTAGAACATAGTGTCTCTAAACACTTTAAGGATAACCATCAACAAAAAATGGATGCTTTAGAGGTAAGAATTGTAGAATGGATTGCCCCAAATATATGGGACACAAATGGACTTCTCCACTTAAGACAAATTGAAACTTTTTGGATAAGGGAACTAGACGGTATGCAGCCTAAGAGCTTAAATGTAGACATTGACATTCAAGCCTTCTTAGTGTGAACTAATGCACTCCAGGATTGGTTGTTTTATTTTTAGACACATTCAGCAATAGGTTAATTTTATTTATTTATTACCACAATAGATAAAGACCATGTCTGATGAAATGAAAAACACCTGGTAATTTATTTAGACCTAGATTTGGAGTTTGGCGGTAGCCGTGAAAACCAGCGTTAGAGGCTCCTAACGCTGGTTTTAGGCTACCGCCGGTATTTAGAGTCACTCAAAATAGGGTCTAACGCTCACTTTTCAGCCGCGACTTTTCCATACCGCAGATCCCCTTACGTCAATTGCGTATCCTATCTTTTCAATGGGATCTTCCTAACTCCGGTATTTAGAGTCGTTTCTGAAGTGAGCGTTAGACATCTAACGACAAAACTCCAGCCGCAGGAAAAAAGTCAGTAGTTAAGAGCTTTCTGGGCTAACGCCGGTTTATAAAGCTCTTAACTATTGTACTTTAAAGTACACTAACACCCATAAACTACCTATGTACCCCTAAACCGAGGTCCCCCCACATCGCCGCCACTCGATTAAATTTTTTTAACCCCTAATCTGCCGACCGCCACCTACGTTATACTTATGTACCCCTAATCTGCTGCCCCTAACACCGCCGACCCCTGTATTATATTTATTAACCCCTAATCTGCCCCCCACAACGTCGCCGCCAGCTACCTACACTTATTAACCCCTAATCTGCCGTCCGCACGCCGCCGCCAGCTACATTATCCCTATGTACCCCTAATCTGTTGCCCCTAACACCGCCGACCCCTGTATTATATTTATTAACCCCTAATCTGCCCCCCACAACGTCGCCTCCACCTGCCTACACTTATTAACCCCTAATCTGCCGAGCGGACCTGAGCGCTACTATAATAAAGTTATTAACCCCTAATCCGCCTCACTAACCCTATCATAAATAGTATTAACCCCTAATCTGCCCTCCCTAACATCGCCGACACCTAACTTCAATTATTAACCCCTAATCTGCCGACCGGAGCTCACCGCTATTCTAATAAATGGATTAACCCCTAAAGCTAAGTCTAACCCTAATACTAACACCCCCCTAAGTTAAATATAATTTAAATCTAACGAAATAAATTAACTCTTCTTAAATAAATTATTCCTATTTAAAGCTAAATACTTACCTGTAAAATAAATCCTAATATATCTACAATATAAATTATATTTATATTATAGCTATTTTAGGATTAATATTTATTTTACAGGTAACTTTGTATTTATTTTAACCAGGTACAATAGCTATTAAATAGTTAAGAACTATTTAATAGCTAAAATAGTTAAAATAATTACAAATTTACCTGTAAAATAAATCCTAACCTAAGTTACAAATAAACCTAACACTAGACTATCAATAAATTAATTAAATAAACTACCTACAATTAACCTAACACTACACTATCAATAAATTAATTAAATACAATTGCTACAAATAAATACAATTAAATAAACTAGCTAAAGTACAAAAAAAAAAAATAACTAAGTTACAAAAAATAAAAAAATATTTACAAACATAAGAAAAATATTACAACAATTTTAAACTAATTACACCTACTCTAAGCCCGCTAATAAAATAACAAAGACCCCCCAAAATAAAAAAATGCCCTACCCTATTCTAAATTACTACAGTTCAAAGCTCTTTTACCTTACCAGCCCTGAACAGGGCCCTTTGTGGGGCATGCCCCAGAGAATTCAGCTCTTTTGCCTGTAAAAAAAAACATACAATACCCCCCCCCCAACATTACAACCCACCACCCACATACCCCTAATCTAACCCAAAAACCCCTTAAATAAACCTAACACTAAGCCCCTGAAGATCTTCCTACCTTATCTTCACCCTGCCAGGTTCACCGATCCGTCCTGAAGAGCTCCTCCGATGTCCTGATCCAAGCCCAAGCGTGGGGCTGAAGAGGTCCATGATCCGGCTGAAGTCTTCATCCAAGCGGGAGCTGAAGAGGTCCATGATCCGTATGAAGTCTTCATCCAAGCGGGAGCTGAAGAGGTCCATGATCCGGATGAAGTCTTCTATCAACGGCATCTTCAATCTTCTTTCTTCCGGATCCCTCTTGCAGACCTCCGACGCGGAACATCCTCTTCTCCCGACGCCTACTAGCCGAATGACGGTTCCTTTAAGGGACGTCATCCAAGATGGTGTCCCTCGAATTCCGATTGGCTGATAGGATTCTATCAGCCAATCGGAATTAAGGTAGGAATATTCTGATTGGCTGATGGAATCAGCCAATCAGAATCAAGTTCAATCCGATTGGCTGATCCAATCAGCCAATCAGATTGAGCTTGCATTCTATTGGCTGATTGGAACAGCCAATAGAATGCAAGCTCAATCTGATTGGCTGATTGGATCAGCCAATCGGATTGAACTTGATTCTGATTGGCTGATTCCATCAGCCAATCAGAATATTCCTACCTTAATTCCGATTGGCTGATAGAATCCTATCAGCCAATCGGAATTCGAGGGACGCCATCTTGGATGATGTCCCTTAAAGGAACCGTCATTCGGCTAGTAGGCGTCGGGAGAAGAGGATGTTCCGCGTCGGAGGTCTGCAAGATGGATCCGGAAGAAAGAAGATTGAAGATGCCGTTGATAGAAGATCATGGACCTCTTCAGCTCCCGCTTGGATGAAGACTTCAGCCGGATCATGGACCTCTTCAGCCCCCCGCTTGGGCTTGGATCAGGACATCGGAGGAGCTCTTCAGGACGGATCGGTGAACCTGGCAGGGTGAAGATAAGGTAGGAAGATCTTCAGGGGCTTAGTGTTAGGTTTATTTAAGGGGGGTTTGGGTTAGATTAGGGGTATGTGGGTGGTGGGTTGTAATGTTGGGGGGGGGTATTGTATGTTTTTTTTTACAGGCAAAAGAGCTGAATTCTTTGGGGCATGCCCCGCAAAGGGCCCTGTTCAGGGCTGGTAAGGTAAAAGAGCTTTGAACTGTAGTAATTTAGAATAGGGTAGGGCATTTTTTTATTTTGGGGGGGTCTTTGTTATTTTATTAGGGGGCTTAGAGTAGGTGTAATTAGTTTAAAATTGTTGTAATATTTTTCTTATGTTTGTAAATATTTTTTTATTTTTTGTAACTTAGTTATTTTTTTTTTGTACTTTAGCTAGTTTATTTAATTGTATTTATTTGTAAATTAGGTTAATTGTAGGTAGTTTATTTAATTAATTTATTGATAGTCTAGTGTTAGGTTTATTTGTAACTTAGGTTAGGATTTATTTTACAGGTAAATTTGTAATTATTTTAACTATTTTAGCTATTAAATAGTTCTTAACTATTTAATAGCTATTGTACCTGGTTAAAATAAATACAAAGTTACCTGTAAAATAAATATTAATCCTAAAATAGCTATAATATAAATATAATTTATATTGTAGCTATATTAGGATTTATTTTACAGGTAAGTATTTAGCTTTAAATAGGAATAATTTATTTAAGAAGAGTTAATTTATTTCGTTAGATTTAAATTATATTTAACTTAGGGGGTGTTAGTATTAGGGTTAGACTTAGCTTTAGGGGTTAATCCATTTATTAGAATAGCGGTGAGCTCCGGTCGGCAGATTAGGGGTTAATAATTGAAGTTAGGTGTCGGCGATGTTAGGGAGGGCAGATTAGGGGTTAATACTATTTATGATAGGGTTAGTGAGGCGGATTAGGGGTTAATAACTTTATTATAGTAGCGCTCAGGTCCGCTCGGCAGATTAGGGGTTAATAAGTGTAGGCAGGTGGAGGCGACGTTGTGGGGGGCAGATTAGGGGTTAATAAATATTAGGGGTCGGCGATGTTAGGGCAGCAGATTAGGGGTACATAGGGATAATGTAAGTAGCGGCGGTTTACGGAGCGGCAGATTAGGGGTTAATAATAATATGCAGGGGTCAGCGATAGCGGGGGCGGCAGATTAGGGGTTAATAAGTGTAAGGTTAGGGGTGTTTAGACTCGGGGTACATGTTAGAGTGTTAAGTGCAGACGTAGGAAGGGTTACCGCATAGCAAACAATGGGGCTGCGTTAGGAGCTGAACGCGGCTTTTTTGCAGGTGTTAGGTTTTTTTTCAGCTCAAACAGCCCCATTGTTTCCTATGGGGGAATCGTGCACGAGCACGTTTTTGAGGCTGGCCGCGTCCGTAAGCAACTCTGGTATCGAGAGTTGAAGCTGCGTTAAAAATGCTCTACGCTCCTTTTTTGGAGCCTAACGCAGCCTTTATGTGGACTCTCGATACCAGAGTTATTTTTATGGTGCGGCCAGTAAAACGCGGGCGTTAGTTTTTCGGCTCGTTACCGACAAAACTCCAAATCTAGCCGTTATTTATTTAATAAATGCACTAAAAAATAAGGAAATCTATTTCATATATGTAAAATATTAGGGGAGGAGTCGTTGTATACATACAGATATATACATATATCTTGTATATATTTTGAATGATGAATCCCTTGGAAATCCCTAATATGTAGTAAGCTGATCACACCACAAAGAGAATAGGTAGTATATTTTATGTTTATATTCCAGTAATTTATTGAAGGACTACCTGGTATTGCTTTATATTGCAAAGTATTTATATTGATAACCAATACACGCTTTTCATGTAATTTTTATGTATATTTTATGATTTTTTAATGTATTTTTATAGGGTTCTTTAGGTGTTCTTTATGTGTTCTTTATATGCCTTTTATGTTCCTTAATATGTATTGACTTATCCACAATGAACTATACATCAAATTATAAATGCAAACAGATAGACTAGACATGTAGTTTTGTGGGAGGAGGGCAATAATAAGTTGTGCATATATAAGTCGAAGGCTAGAGAAGGAACAACACTCTTGAAAAAGTCTCGCCGGTGCAAAACAAAACACGTAGAGACTTTATGTCCATAGGAGGAATCTGTACTTTCAGTGTTGTGCAGATAAGCAGACACCGAGGGATAGTTCTGTGGTATGTTTTACTGACTTTTAACTTTTACATTGATATTGACATACTGACTCTCTCCTCAACGGACCATCTACCGGATAGCCACTCATTGGACAAAGTGGACTTTATTAAGGGGACAGAGAATACATAATACACGTTTGCTACCTGGAACCACAGACAGTGACCCCTAAGTGGAACGGAGACCGGAACAGAGACTGAGACAGTTTTTAACCTTTATGTGCACATGTATTCTTTTAATCTTGTGAGCCAATAAATACATTTGTTTTAATACACTTGAGTCGGTCTGTGCGCCTGTTCCTTTCTATCTTTTATCTTGTTCTAGGATATGGCTCATATGACTATAACAATCATTGTAATTCTAAATAGATGCATGTTGACATGATCTTAACTGATATTGAATTTATATATATTATTAAAACTGATTTTACACATTTGTCTTTTGTTATAGGAAGCACAATCTATCAATTTATCTATTCCATGATTTCTACATTATGGTCATATCTTACATCCTATACAGTAGGACCAGTGCTGGTAAGAAAATATTAATAAACGCATTTGATCTGTATCATTTGATGATTTACTTTCATTCATAAGATCTGCAATATGTTTAGTGAATGAAATTCAGATTTCACTATAAGTAGTTTCTTAAATCAATTGATGAAAACAATAGTGCAAAACTCTCACAGCTTACAAGTCAATTCTGTAATAGTATACCAAGCCTAAATATCTATATAGGGGGAATATATTGTAACACATACAAATGTTTTTAAAGTCCCACACCTAGTTAATGTTGAAATAAAGTCACTTAGTGGAGTCACTGGATGTGTGCTCAAACACAGATCATAGTACAGGTAGATGAGATGAAATTTCCACTAAACAGTTACTTTTCAACACTGGCAGAAATCACTGCGTGAATAGCAGCTATATGCAAATGGATTCCAGCAGTGTACAGTCTTAGATGTAGGACATCAAAAACAAAAGAGCGCATCTGCGACTCACAGAAATGTTTATTTCAATCAGATACAATGGGCTTGATTTATCATTCATTAGTCGAATTCTCCGTTCGGTTCTCCACAGCTCGCCTTTGGAGAGGCGCCTATATTTATCATAAAATTTTTAGTATTTTTACGCTAATTTCCAAACGCAAGTGTAGCGTAATAATGATAAATCTCTCCATTAGGCGTATATAATATGCACCTTGTTTATCATTTAATATGATATAAAACTTTTCTAACATTCCTTTTATTGAAATACAACAAAAATGTTCATTTGTAAATGTAAATACAAACATAATTAAACATTTGTATAATTTAATAAATCTAATGTTTATTAACATCATTATTTTCAATGTTAAATAAGAAAATACAGCTCATCTAATCCCTTTATATCTTTTAAACAATGTCAAATGCATATTCTTTGTTAATTCTGGTGTAAGTAAAGTTTAAAAATGGTTACACATGCTTCAGGGAGATTAATAAAAAAGAGCTGTAGATAAAAATAATACATTTAGCTTCTTGCACACCTGCAAACATCATTGTAAGAAGTCTGGACATTTATATAATGCGTCTACCTGATTAACATTGTGACCTTCTGGGTGAAAATAGATTGTCTAAATTAAACAAACAGGGCAAGTCAATTATTTGAAAGAATATATTTAATAAATATATATATATACAGTATATGTTATTTTCACATTCATATTTACATAAAAGACTTATATTTTAGGCGTAACTTTCTCACTGCTGCGTATGTCCTTATTAAAGTTGTTTCTGCTTCAAGCAGGACATCCAATATTTATTTTTTATTGACAGAAATGGTTTGATCTCCAAGAACTAAAAAAAAAAATTAATAAAAATTATAAGTTAAAAAATATATATTTTATTTATAGTTTGATTCTTTTTACTTTCAATTTAAGGGACATGATAGTTAGTGAAGTTTTCTAAGGATAATAACTTTGTTTTTGATTATACAGTTTTGCATATCCAACATGGTTATATCAATAAAATTATTATTTTTTTATTCCTCTCTTTTGACATTACCCTTACTACAATCTGTTTAGGCATACATGCATTAGCGATATTTAGTTAATAAGTTATATTTAAAAGAAATAAAATAATACACTGTCTGTACTGTTTGAAAATCATTATTAATAGAACAATGTTAGTTTTGCAAAGTTGGTTTATTAGTATTACATGAGTTGACTATTTTTATAATTAACTGATATGAATGTAAATTATACTTTTTGGAATAACTCACCCAATAACGTGTTAGCCCCTACGATAGGTCTACGTAATGTAGGGTCCCCAGCGTTTATCCAATAACCGCAAGAAAGCGCAAGGTTCAGTAAAATAATTTATTAAAATATGATTAAAATGTTGCACAGCAAGGTAATTAATGTGTCATACAGCCTTATGAAACGGAAGTTTGTGCAGAGAAACGCATTGCTATGCAACATTTTAATCATATTTTAATAAATTATTTTACTGAACCTTTGACCGGAAGCTGTGACGTCACATGAGACGAGCTCCTTCGCGGTCTTGCTTCTCTGCTGGAGTGTTTGAGTCAGCTGAGCAGCTCTGAAGACTCAGTCTGTGCTTTATTGCACTGGATGTGCACCTTCGCTTGTGAGTACCTCTTTGTCGGTGCTATATGCCACTGCACTGTGTCTGAGATACTGCACCATAAGACGCCTCTTCTTTGCGTTATAGGACATAGCTTCAACATATAGATAGATACATTTTTTAAGGTGCACAACAAAATGTACTATTTTTGTGTACAATATTTCAATGCATAGTTACATGATCTGTTACTGTTAAATAAAATAACAATGTTTATTTTATTATTAACCCCTTAATGACCACAGTACTTTTCCATTTTCTGTCCATTTGGGAACTAGGCTATTTGTACATTTTTGCAGTGTTTATGTTTAGCTGTAATTTTCCTCTTACTCATATACTGTACCCACACAAATTATAAACGTTTTTTTCTCACCATTAAATGGACTTTCTAACAATACCATTATTTTCATCATATCATAATTTGCTAAAATTTTTTATAACATATTATGAAAGAATGGAAAAAAACACACTTTTTCTAACTTTGACCCCCCCAAATTTGTTACACATCTACAACCACCAAAAAACACCCATGCTAAATAGTTTCTAAATTTTGTCCTGAGTTTAGAAATACCCAATGTTTACATGTGCTTTGTTTTTTTTTTGCAAGTTATAGGGCAATAAATACAAGTAGCACTTTGCTATTTCCAAACCACTTTTTTTCAAAATTAGCACTAGTTACATTGGAACACTGATATCTGTCAGGAATCCCTGAATATCCCTTGACATATATATATATTTTTTTAGAAGACATCCCAAAGTATTGATCTAGGCCCATTTTGGTATATTTTTTCACAAAGTTTAGGTTTCTCACTGAAATTATTTACAAATAACTTGTGCAATTATGGCATAAATGGTTGTAAATGCTTCTCTGGGATCCTCTTTGTTCAGAAATAGCAGACATATATGGCTTTGGCATTGCTTTTGGGTAATTAGAAGGCCGCTAAATGCCACTGCGCATCACATGTGTGTTATTGCTAGCAGTGAAGGGGTTAATTAGGTATCTTGTAGGGAGCTTGCAGGGTTAATTTTAGCTTTAGTGTAGAGATCAGCCTCCCACCTGACACATCACACCCCCTGATACCTGCCAAACAGCTCTCTTCCCTCCCCCAACCCCACAATTGTCCCCGCCATCTTAAGTACTGGCAGAAAGTCTTCCAGTACCAAAATAAAAGGTATCTTATTTTTTTTGTAAGCATATTTACATATGCTGCTGTGTAGGATCCCCCTTAGCCCCCAACCTCCCTGATCCCCTCAAACAGCTCTCTAACCCTCCCCCTCTACCTTATTGGGAGCCATCTTGGGTACTGGCAGCTGTCTGAAAGTACCCAGTTTACAATAAAATAGATTTTTTTTATTTAAAAAGACCAATTTTAAAGACCAACCCCCTTCCAGATCCCTTAGATTGTTTTTACATCCATTCCCTCTCCCCTTTCTCCCACTTTTTAACCGCCAGCCGCCCCCGTGCACTAGTGCGCATCTGTGCGTGCCCCTGGCAAACCCGCCCTCCTCTTACTGGAAAAAGCCATCGATGGCCGCCCACCCACCTCCCACATCAGCTCCCGCCCACCAACGATTGCGGCAATCAATGTCCGGTGTAGAGAGCGCCCCAGAGTGTTTCTCTCTGCATCGGAGGGGTAAGAAAGGTTATTGCAGGATGCCTCGATATCAAGGCATCAGTGCAATAACCGGAAAGAGTCTGGAAGCGATCAGGATTGCTTCCACCGCTTTCCAAGACAGATGACATACGGCGTACATCCTCGGTCGTTAACTGTATTTTTTTTGAGGATGTACGCCGTACGTCATTGGTCGTTAAGGGGTTAAACAAGTAACAATGTGTTTGAAAACTTATTTTAATATATATTTTTTGTCAATTTTTATATATTTTGAAAACTAATGAATGTACTAGAAAAACAAAAAATAAATAATGTAAGTTTAATCCAGTTAACTTTGTTATATCTACAAGGACCTTAGTTCTTTGTATTACTTAATAGATTTGTAAACGCCCCTTTTCAACAAGACTTTAGATAAAATTGGTTCATCAGGAATTTATTTTAGAACTTGTTTTTAAATTCTGCCAAACGGTGTTATAATTTTTGCGGTCGTTTATCTATCTATTTCATGATGGCATCTCTACAATCAGGAAAGACAAAAAGCAGCAGGAATATTCAGTTTACCCACAGAGAGAATAGTATTTTGGTAGAATTGATTCTTGAAAACTATGACACAATAATTGCGTACCAAGCAAGATCTGTACTACCACGCAAAAAATCCAACAACAACAAGCTGGACATGCCCAAGAAAATGATAAATAAACTCTTACAGACATGGCAGCGTCATGAACAATTCTTTTGAAAAATGTAGGAATTACAAAAAGAAAAGAATAATATCATTAAAGAGCAGGCTAATACAATGACGGATTATTATAATAAAGAAATGGAACTAATGAATAGGAGATATCAGGCAAAATGTTTACTTTTATATATTGCACTTTACTATAATGGGTTGTTATTATGTTGTTGACGTTTGTTACTACTTTCATTTTCTTTGACTTAAAATTATATTAAAATATTTCCTACACATATTTGGCATTTGGGGACACTGTACCCAATTTTTTTCTTTCATGATTCAGATAGAGCATGCAATTTTAAGCAACTTTCTAATTTACTCCTATTATAAAACATGTTTTCATTATCTTGCTATCTTTATTTGAAAAATAAGGCATCTAAGCTATTTTTCAGTTCAGGACCATGGATAGCACTTGTCTATTGGTCGGTTAAATTAATCCACCAATCAGCAAGAACAACCCAGGTTGTTCACCAAAAATGGGCCGGCATCTAAACTTACATTCTTGCTTTTCAAATAAAGATACCAAGAGAATGAAGAAAATTGATAATAGGAGTAAATTAGAAAGTTGCTTAAAATTGCATGCGTTATCTGAATCACGAAAGAAAAAATTTGGGTACAGTGTCCCTTTAAATGGTGAAACGTTGATATGGGTACACGTAGAATAAAAAGTTCTATCTATTAAATTAGATTTATAATAAAATTAATATCAATTTTCTGATAGAGATGAATACTATCATTAACAAATGAGTCAATAAATAAAAATAATTTTTATTATTAAAATAGAGTTGTGATTGCAAAAAGCAACAAATATGAAAAATGGAATAAGGGTAGTCTCTCTCTCTCTCCAAGTAAATTCAAATATTATCCACTGCAATAATATCTGTAAAAAAGAAAAAAAATATTAGGATAATTTTTTATAATTACCATTAAAAGTACAACATTTTCACAATAATTAAAGAATACACTTACAGGTAAAAATTCTTTAAATTATTTCTATCCTGTTTTGAACACCTGCTCTAGTTGTATGCCTTCTTAATATCTTATGTGGTACAAAGACATCCTCAGGAACATCATCAAGACACACCTCCTCTAGGTTACTTTGTGCAATGGAAATATTGTGCATAATGCATGTAACTAGAATGATAGTTGCATTTTTCAGGTGACTATTGAAGGTCACCTCCTGAACGGTCCAAAACACTAAAACACATCTTTAAAACCCCAAATGTTCTCTCGATTGCACTCCTTGTAGTATGATGAGACTCATTAAATTTAATTTCAGCATGTGTGTGAGGTATTGCTACTGGGGTCAAAAGCCAGGGCCTACACGGATACCCAATGTCACCTGAAAAATAATAAAAACAAAAAAATTAAACAGTAACATTTCTTTCTTTTTTTTAAGGAAAAATTGTTTATTTCTGTTTAAAACATACATGTGTCAAAAAAAAAATATGATGATCATTTGAAAAACAAAGATTAAAGGCTTAGGCCTCGTGTTAAATATAGAGTCCATACATATCTCAGATAAGTGAGTCCATAAAGAGTTCAATAGAGTCCAAACTGTAGAACTCCTTTGAAAGATGAACCAGTAAAGTTCTCAACATTGAGGGCCTTGCATTTTCACAATTTTTCCTTCTTTTTTGTAACAAAATAACCAAAGTAAACTAGTAACAATAAACATTGAACAGTTATAATTTCCATGAGTGTCCATTAATTCTTGGTCGAAGCATACATGTATCCGTGTGTTTTCATCTAAACAAATACATCTGGTATCAACGCAATATGACATTGATTATTAGCATCTAAGCCTGGAGTGTGAAAGTCAGTGACAACCCATAGAACACGTCATCTTAGGAAAGTAGAGGGATTCGTCTTGAGTAGTCTGTATGTAGTTGATTAGTGTATACAAAGGAGTCATGGTAGGGCCCTAAGTGGGTCTAGAATCCCACAGAAACAATATCTCTGCATGAGTGTCTAATTTGTTTATTAAAAGATAGTGATATCTTTTCAGCTTGAGATTGAGTTGTATCTCTTGTATCCACTGAGCTAGGGTGGGAATTGATTCTTTTTTCCACAGTCTTGGAATTAGTTGATTTGCACTGTTAATCATTATTTGTAGTAGTTTATAGTGTAGTTGTGAGTTAAGTTTGGGGTATTTTTGGAACAGCTAGATAGTCGGGTCGTGAGGCATCGAAGTGCCAATGGTGTTTTGTATATATGGTATAATAGATGTCCAAAATGCTTGAATTTTAGGACAGGCCCACCAAATATGGAATAGCGTGCCCTCTTCCCTACACTGTCTCCAGCAGCAGATAGAAGAACCAGGAAAGAGATGCTTGAGTCTCTGTGGTGTGAAATACCACCTAGTTAATAATTTCATGTTGGTTTCTATAAGTTTAGCCGAATGTGCCGACCGTTTCACCGCTGTGAAAATTGAATACCATTCTGTAATTGGGATTAAAAAGGGTAAGTCTCTATTCCAAGCTTTAGTAAATGTTGGTAAATCGGTTTCAATTGGTGTAGTCAATAGTTTATATATACGAAAAATTGTGTGAAAGTTAGAAGAGGAAGAACTGCACAGTATCTCAAATTGTGTTTGTTGCCTATTTAGGTGGGATTTATGTGAGGACTGAAAGTAGTGGCTAAGTTGGAGGTACAGAAACCACATACCGAAAAATCCATTGCCCAAGGATTCCATGGAATGTCTAGGTAGTAAATTACCCCCTTTTGTCAATACATAGGCTGGTAACAGAAGATGAATGTCCTTGGTACCTGTGGGGGTGAAAGTGAGTCCCGGTGGAAAGTTATCATTCTGTAGTATAGGTGTCAGTGGGGAGGGTATTGAGGACAAATTAGGGTGTGTTTTAACTATCTCTATCCATGTATTAAACGTCTCATATATGATTGGGTTATTAAGGTATTTGGTCTTGGATCGATATATATCAGTCCAACACATAGAGACCAATTGGGTACAACCGGAGAGTTCATGCTCAAGTTTAACCCATTGTTTATGATGATGCTCTTCAAACGAGCACCAATCTATAATTCTTGAAAGAAATATGGCGTTTCTGTATTCCCATATGTTTGGGACCCCTAAGCCTCCCTGGGTGGTGTTTCTGTATAGGGTTGATTTGGCAATTCTTGATGGTTTGGCTTTCCAAATATAAGCGTTAATGGTTGATTGGAGTTTTGGGATCATGGATTTTGGGAGGGGGATGGGTAAAGTCTGTAAAATATATAAAATCTTAGGGAGTAATGTCATTTTAGCTGCTCCTATTCTACCCAACCAGGATATAGATTTAGGGGACCAAGTCTCAGTGTTTGAGAGTATATGTGATGTTAGTGAGTCATAGTTGAGTTTGATTAACTCCTCTTGAGTTGGGGATAGATATATGCCTAAGTATTTAAAGGATTGAGTATTGAATGTGAATGGGGCAATATATTGGAGGTGTATTAAGTCTGTCTGAGTGACGTGAACTGGTAGAATGACTGACTTCTCATGATTTATAGAAAAATTAGACAAGTCTCCATAGTCCTTGAGAATTGAGTGAACCGACTTGAGGGATCTTACAGGATTTGTGAGCGTCATAAGGAGGTCGTCTGCAAATAGGGCCAGTTTGTACTCTGAAGTTTTGATTTTAATACCTTCCACTAAATTTGAGGAGCGTAAAATAGCAGCCAGAACTTCCATAGACAAAACAAATAGCAAGGGAGAAAGAGGGCAACCTTGAAGGGTACCATTTCGGATTGGGAAGGGATCTGACAAGAGGCCATTGACCTTGATTTTGGCTGTACGGACAGTATATAGTGCAGTAATTTTAGATATAAAATCTTTTTGTAAGCCAAATTTGTGTAAGGTGCATGTCAAAAATGTCCAATCCAACAGATAAAACGCCTTTTCGGCATCTGTAGAGATAAAAAGGGTTGGAATATTTTGTCTATATGAATATTGAAGTAAGTGTAATGCCTTAACTGTATTGTTCTTTGCTTCTCTATGTGGGACAAACCCTGTTTGGTCATTATGAATCAGATATGGAAGTGATAAATTCAGTCGATTGGCCCGGATCTTGGAATAGATCTTGAGCTCTACATTCAGCAAATATATAGATCTAAAGTTTGATGGTGTATCTGTTGGTTTACCCGGCTTGGGCAGGACTGTAATAAGTGCCTCCAGCATGCTTGGTGGGAATGGATGTACTGGGCCTATGGAATTGAAGAGTTGTAAAAGGTGAGGAAAGAGAATTGGTTTATAGGTTTTGTAATAGAGATTACTAAAGCCATCCGGCCCAGGGCTTTTACCATTCTTAAGTGACTGAATAGCGATGTCTAACTCCTGAGGAGTGATGGCTTGGCTTAGGAGCTGGAGGTGTCTAGGATGGACTTGTGGAAGTTGAAGTTGGTCTAAATATTTTTTGCATTTTTGAGCGTGTTCCTCAATGGGACGGGAAGGACATAGATTATAAAGTTTATTATAATAATTACGAAACTCATTGGCTATTATTTTAGAGTTTGTGGTTTTTGAGGATGCATTAACCTTTAAGGACTGTACATAGGTAGAGGATTGCTTACTTTTGAGAGCTCTAGCCAAGAGTTTTCCCGGTTTGTTCCCTTGTGTAAAGTATTTTTGGTGCAAGAGAAAGGCAGTATTCTGAGATTTAATATCTAGGAGATCATTAAGCTGGAGTCTAGCCGCGTTTAACTTATTTAAAATATCTAAGTCTGTGGGGTGACGTTTGTGAGTGTAGTCTAGTTTGTTTATTTCTTGTGAGAGCGTGAGATATTTCTGTTTGGTTTGTTTGTTTTTAATGGCCTTATGCTTAATTGATATCCCTCTGATGACACATTTATGTGCTTCCCACTTAATAATCGGGTTAGATATACTAGAGGAGTTGATATTAAAGTATTCCTGGAGGTCTTTTTCTATTTCTGAAGATATTAAGGGGTCTGACAACAGCAATTCATCAAGCCTCCATAGAAAAGGATGTATTGGGATCGAGGGTTAGAAAAAGGAGCTACTAACAGCTGAGTGGTCTGTCCAACTAGTAGGAATAATACGAGAATGGCGTAGATTTAAAAAGGATAGGTTGTCGTCTTTGTGTATAAGTTCAAATGGGATTGATTTGTGTATGAGTATACTAACTGATTTTTTTTTTTTTAGTGTTACTGCTATGAAAATTATTTGGATAATGTGACGAAAAGTATCTAGGTTCACTACCTTGTTTGAAATGGGTTTCCTCCAGAAACAATATGCTGCCATTTTTATGGTGTAGGTCATGGAACGCTTTGGACCTTTTAAAGGGGGAATTTAGGCCCTTAGCATTGATTGTGAGTAAGGTAAACAACTGGTCAGGAGTCTTTTGAGTCATTATGTCAATGTATTATGGAGTGAGTTTGGAAGGTATCTCATTAATAAGTCACGGTCAAGGATACTGTTCAGGTTGTATGTTTTGCATAGAGGTGTTGCATGGAATAATAATGCATAATAAAACAAGATAACATCAAACATAGTAATAACAAGTAGAACATTTTTGAACAAAAAATGAACTAACAGATAGTCCCTGCTTTAAATAGCAAGGATTGCGATAGAATATAGAATTTGTAACCTAATGTTACAATTCATATAGATAACTTAGAGTTCCTAAAAGGGGGCTAGTGGAGCCCCAGATTTTGGTAGATCATAAGTCCATGAAAGCACATTGATAAATCTATCTAAAAAAAAATTTTTTTTTAGAAGGCATAGAGCTACAATATTATTAAACACAAAACTAGTAACAATAAATTAGGAACAGGGTCCCTTAGAAATCATGAAAAGGTTAGGGATCACAAAAATATTGGATCAATCTCACCCGTTTTCTGAAGCACTTGCTGTAGTACTTTTCTGTCTCTTATGGGTTGCTGTTTGCCATGGTGTTCTTTGAGGTTTGGGAGCTGTATGAGGTAGATTATTCAGCTGTTTGGTAATAGGTGCAGATGTGTGGTTGTGGGTTGGAGGTGCAAGATTCAACTCTTTGCAGAAGTCTTCAATATCTCCTGGATCCATGCATGTTTTCCTTTGACCTTCCCATATCAGTTGTATATGGCAAGGGAAGGCCCATCTATATGAGATGTTGTTATTTCTTAGCAAAGTGGTGAGCGGGGCAAATTCCCTTCTTCTTTGCAAAGTTCTTATGGAAAGGTTCAGCATAGATGGAGAGTGCAGATCCTTGGAAGCGTAGTGGTAAAGAAATTCTGGCTTGCTTCATGATGTTTTCCTTTTGTTGATAATCTTGAAATTTTATGATCACGTCCCTAGGTGATAAGCCCTTCTTGGGCTTGGGTCTCAGAGCTCTGTGATATCTGTCCATGACAGAAGGTGTTGTCAGTGATGAACCTTTAAGGTCTTTGAACAAATCTTGTAGATAGGTATGAAGATTTCCTGTAGTGATGGACTCTGGTATGCCTCTTATTCTGATGTTCTGTCGACTGCTCCTATTTTAAATATCTTCCAGTTTATCTTGGAGTTGGGAAATGACAGTATTCTGAGCTTGTACATTCTGAATAAGGCCTGCAATATCTGACTGCTGTGATTCAGATTCTTCTTCAAGAAATTCCACTCTGTCTCCTATCTCGTGCATCTCTTTACGTAGCTCTGATATTTCTTCCTTGATACAGGATTTCACCTGGGAAATGAGAGTTGTAAAATCTTGCTTAGACAGAAGAGTCTCTAGAAAAGCTTGTATGATTTGCATAGACTCTGGAGCTCTGGCTGCCGTAGCAGTCTGGAGTTGTGGTACTTCATCCGCAGAGTCCATGGTCTCTAGAGACGAGTCTGGGTTTTCAAGTGGTTTGAAGAATTTATTCATAGAGGCTGTAATACTGTGATGACTTTTGCTCACCTTATCCTGCTTTGCTTGCCTCTTTGGAGACATTTCTGTGCTGCAGAATTTTGATTTGTCTGTATAACTGGGGCACTTTTATGTTAGTGCGTAGTAAAGTGATTTGAAGCATGAAAAATGTAGAAAAAGCAATGTTCATAATTTGAGCAATCCTGCAATAAGAGGTAGAAAACTGCCAAAATAACCCACAGCCAGGATTAATGTAATGTGTAGGCCTGGAGGGGAATAGGTCACCCCATGTGGATGTAAGTAGTTGCTGCTTAAGGATGTATAAAAGTGCTGCATGATATGTGATTTGTGGTTATATTATATTTGTAGCAGGCTTCTTTGTCAGGGTAGTATACAGCTCTAGTTAATCCTCACAGAGATGAGAATCTTGTATAGGCCTCATGTGGGTGATGTGTGAGGTACTTTAAAATACATATGTCATGCTAGTTAACCTCCTGTAAATTTATATATTAATACAAGCTTAATGTCATTATGATGCTGCTGAACAGAATTGATTTAAGTACCTCCTCAGATGATTCCTCATGGTAAGAGCTGATCTTAGAGAGGCCTCGAGATAGCCTGAAATCAGTAGAATGTAAAGCTGGTAATCCGGTCAGGAAAAAGCAGATTCAGGTACCCTGAGGAGCCGTAGTGACCCTAAGAGGAATAGAGAGAATGACCCAGGCCTTGTCCTCCTGTTTGCAGCAGTTTTGTGTTAGGCCCAAAATGAAGCCACGGGCTGTAGTAGATGGCTGAGGCCGAATCCGGACCGGAAGTTCGATCGTGTCTTTTTCGCGTCTTTTTCAAGTCGAATAAAGTGTGAGGATTGATCTTCAAGTGTTAGCATCCATAGCCAAAGTAAATTTCTTGTACCTTGTACATGGTTTTAGGAGTTTAATCTGGGGCTGCCTCAGGAGCTCACTCAAAGTGCATCCATTCACCTCGACGGCTGGCTCCACCCCTAAACATTAACATTTTATCAATATCGTTACATATAAAAAGGAACATGTAACTAAAAAAATATTCTTTCAGGGATCAGATAGAGAATACAATTTTTTAATAATTTATAAAATTAAGGTTATTACTGAATTATCTTCCTTAACTTGTTATCCATTGCTGGAAGGTCTATCTGGGTAAGCTCAGGAGAAGAAAAGAAAATGGGTTCTAGATGTTGAAATGTGGAGGCATATTATAGCATCATGAAATTAAATGATTGGGTTACATGACCCTTTCACACATAAACAAAATTTCAATGGTACACTACTACAACAACAAATTAATATAAAATATATTCACCCAATAGCCAACCATGTGGCATGTCTCCACGTTCAAATGATGCAAATAATGCAGATTGCTTTAGAATGTGAAAATCATGGCTTGACCCTGGAAATTCTGAACGCACATCCCAAATTATAAGGTTTGCATCACACACTGCCTGCACATTAATTGAGTGGAAGGTTTTTTCTTTTCCTATATTGCTACTTCCTTGAAGCAGGTGTTTTTAGTGCTATATGAGTGCAATCTATTGCACCAAAACATTTGGCATTCCAGCTATGTGGTAAAAAGATGCCTTTTATTGTTAGCCATTCATGCGCATTCCTGGACACATAAATAAACGTATTCAAATGCTTGAGAATACATTTTCGAACGATCCTTAAATGTCTGAAAGCTGGCTCATGCCCACCACAGCACTGGACACAGCCTGAAAATAACCTGTTGCCAGGAAATGCAAAACAGCCAATAATTTTAACACTCCTTGGATTGCCCTTGTTCTTCTTGTGCTTGGCTCAAGGTCATTTTGTATAAGAGCATAAAGATTGAGTATGCTCTCCCTATTAATCCTAAGGGGCCGATTTATCAATGTTTGTCCGACATGATGCACTGTAATGTATCATGTCTGACAGACATCGCTGAATGCCGACAGCGTATTGACAGCAAATGTTATTGGCATTTAACATTGCACAAACAGTTCTGGTGAACTGCTTGTGCAATGCCGCCCGTGATTTCTGATTCTTCTTTCTATAATCATGCTTTAATTTTTCAATATTATAAACCTGATGGCATGCATATTATATAATATTGCGATCCTACTGTGGCAAACATATTCTTTCTTATTACATTTGCCACAGTGCAATCACAATCGTTGCCCGATGTTGCACAGTGCGCTTTCTTTTTTTGGATGTTTTCTGGATTTTTTTGCTTGTGAAGCAGACACGCTTGAAAGCAGCATTTGCTATTGGACTATAAGGGAGGAAGTTCCCGCCCACTCTCCATTGTGCTGTAGACTGAAGGATTCAACGAAGAAGAGACTATCGTTAGCGCTCCTGGGAAGCAAGATTGTTTGTTCGTTTCAATCACAATATTATAATTGAAACACATTCACATCATTGTTTTCACAATATTAGACGTCTAATACAAACGAAATATTGAAAAATTAAAGCACAAATAGAAAGAAGAATCAGAAATTGCGCTTAAAGGGACAATAAACTGCTATGTACAACTATAAAAGAATAGTAACTACTCACTTTGGGCTAGATTTCGAGTGGAACGGTAATTACCCCGCTCGAACAGCAACTCCGCTCAACTTCTGCTCTTTGCGCGAGTTGGGTAGCAAGCGTATTACAAGTTGAAAGTAAATATTTATCACTAGAGCACAAAACTGACACACGCAAAGAGCAGAAGTTAGAATATCACTATTGCGTTAACGTACTCTATCATTGACTTAAATGGAGAGAGAAAAGTTGGAAAAAAAACTAACAACCATACTTGGACGCTAACCCAACTTGCCATAAGCCCCCTACTCTAATAACCCCTAAACAACCACATAGCCAATCGCAAAGTCCCCACTACATTACTAACTGCTAAACAACCACAACTCCCATCGCAAAGTAATTCACTAATATCTAAACCACCTAACCTAACACCCCCTAGGTTACCTCAGAACAGACTAACCTTACTTTTAAAAACCTTTAATGAAAACTTTCATTCTATTGGCTTATTTGTATTTGAAAATAAAAATCAGCCAATAGGAGTGCAAGGGTACCCTTATATAAAAGGGGTACCTTGCATTCAAAATTTAGTGTGCAGCAGGTGATTGCATTAGGATGTCGGGGATGAAAATAAGAAGATGGATGAAGGCTGCTGCTGTGATGAAGATAAGAAGATGGATGAAGACTGCTGCTGTGATGAAGATAAGAAGATGGATGAAGACTGCTGCTGTGATGAAGATAAGAAGATGGATGAAGACTGCTTCTGTGATGAAGATAAGAAGATGAATGAAGACTGCTGCTGTGATGAGGATAATAAGATGGATGAAGACTGCTGCTGTGATGAAGATAAGAAGATAGATGAAGACTGCTGCTGTGATGAAGATAAGAAGATGGATGAAGACTGCTGCTGTGATGAAGATAAGAAGATGGATGAAGACTGCTGCTGTGATGAGGATAAGAAGATGGATGAAGACTGCTGCTGTGATGAAGATAAGAAGATGGATGAAGACTGCTGCTGTGATGAAGATAAGAAGATGGATGAAGGCTGCTGCTGTGATGAAGATAAGAAGATGGATGAAGACTGCTGCTGTGATGAAGATAAGAAGATGGATGAAGACTGCTGCTGTGATGAGGATAAGAAGATGGATGAAGACTGCTGCTGTGATGAGGATAAGAAGATGGATGAAGACTGCTGCTGTGATGAGGATAAGAAGATGGATGAAGACTGCTGCTGTGATGGAGATAAGAAGATGGATGAAGACTGCTGCTGTGATGAAGATAAGAAGATGGATGAAGACTGCTGCTGTGATGAAGATAAGAAGATGGATGAAGACTGCTGCTGTGATGAAGATAAGAAGATGAATGAAGACTGCTGCTGTGATGAGGATAAGAAGATGGATGAAGACTGCTGCTGTGATGAAGATAAGAAGATGGATGAAGACTGCTGCTGTGATGAAGATAAGAAGATGGATGAAGACTGCTGATGTGATGAAGATAAGAAGATGGATGAAGACTGCTGCTGTGATGAAGATAAGAAGATGGATGAAGACTGCTGCTGTGATGAAGATAAGAAGATGGGGCATCACAGGGATGAAGATGGACCACCACCACCCTGATTTATCTTTGGTGAGTACTATCTTTGGGGTTTAGTGTTAGGTTTTTTTTTTTAGTGGGTTTTTTAAGATTAGGGGTTATTTTTCCTGGGCAGCAAAATAGATAAATGCCCTTTTCAGGGAACTTTTTAGAGTAAGTGGGGTTTTTTTAGATAGATTTTTTTTTTTGGGGGGGGGGTTAATCGTATAGGTTTGTAGTGTTTTTTCTCACACAAATAGCTGACATTTTAAGGCAATGACCTACAAAAGGCCCTTTTAAGTGCTATATCTGTTTAGTGTTTGTGTAGTTTTGTTTATTTTGGGGCTGGTTTTTTTTAGTGGGGTTTTAGAATAGGCATAACTGTTTTTTTTTATTTTTGGTAATTTGTTATTTTTTTTGTTATGGTAGGTTTTTGTTTTTTTTGTACTGCAATTCAACTTGCTTTTGCCTATACTTTAGTATATATTACTTTTCTGTCAGTTAAATAAGTGTATTGTGAACTTTGATTAAACATCACCTGCATACAGCTGGCAAGAAAAATCAGTGAGATCAGCTTCTTTAAAGTGCTTACAGCATTTCAGAAGACTAGTGAGAGAACTTCAGACATACACTGGGAACTACCATGTTTAGCCCAGGGAACACCCTTGTCCCTCCCACTTTCTGAAGCTGTGTTTTATTTTGCAATAGAGAAAATACTAAATGTAAGTTATAAAAGATACACATAAATATACAAAGTATGATCCTAATTTGTTAAAGTAATATAATCCGTATTTATAAAATCACTGCTAGAGCTAATCTAAATGTATTAAAATATAAAATTGTAAGTGCAAACCTTGAATGCAATAGTACTGAAATGACCCAATCAGAAGTGTAAAGTAACATAAATTAAAATGCAGTGTAACTTAGAAATGATATTGCACTGGGTGTGTCTCTCCAGACCTGATCATCTAAACCTCTCCGCTCTGACAAGATCTAATACGTGATTTTTTTTTCTTAAGAGTTGTTTATCTCTCTATGCGGAGTTCTGGATTTGAAGGAGAGACATCTACATTGCAAAATAATGTTTAAAAAAGCCCCAAAGATTTGGCGTGATTTTTCTCCATGCCAACAAATTTTTGATCATCAGTTCCTCCTTCAGATACACAAATGAGAGAGATCTCACAGTGCTTGAAAGTTTTGCCCTTTATCTTTGATCATTCAGTGAGTTCAGGCCTGTACTACAATTTCTCTAAAGCAAGAAAATCTTTGATTATCAGGCCCTAAGTATTTGACTTTGGTATACAGAGATAGTATAAAGAAGCATGTCTGTGTTCAGAACGTGATAAAATAAGGAAGTCTGATTTTCCTATAACCTCATCCTATTTTAGGGCTAGATTATGAGAGGATCGCAATTTTCATATTAAAAGTTGAAAGTAAAAACTTTTTTTGCAAGAGCCTTAACACGACGCGCAAAAAGATATACTCGGAAAATCACGACTATGTTAATATATTCCTCCATAGACTTCAATGGAGCACGAAAAGTGAAAAAAAACCTAATACTCAACAAGTCGCGCAAATTTTCTCAAATTCACTAACTTGAGATGAAATATGAATAATTCACATAACAATGTTCTGCAGATAGCATAACATGTTCTATTTATTAATAAATACATATTTATATATATACTGTATGTAAAAATAAAGAAAATCACCATCGCTAAACCTATGTTGTTTACTTCTAATTCTAAGGTTATAAATTGTTCTAGAATGTCTCTATAGATGTATAGAAAAGAGTCCCTGTTATATAGAGTAAGTGTAGTTGGGATATAAATGTAAGGATATAAGTTTATCTAATCCATATACAATATACAATACCCAATATACAACAAACAAGAAACTCAGATCCACCAAATATAAATAGCGTGCTGCCTAGGTATTGACACAGTGTACCCCTGTCACTGTTGGAGATATTAAAGAAAGAGAACTCAATAGTGGAAAAAGGCGCTCTGCTATAGTCCGTCTTTCTGTTATACAAAATATGAAATAGTGACTAAAAATTAAAATAAATAACAGCTGTTCTTAATAATTTCTTCTGTAGATAACTTCTTAATGCTGTGTGTTGAAGTAAACAATTTCTGCTTACCAGATCAGACCTCAATCGTATGAGGTAAGATGTCAGCTCTGCATGTGTAAAGATGGTTATATCTTTCTTTCTCAGAGTGGTATCCACAGGAATTCTTGATCCACTTCTTATTCCAGAGCCTTTGTATTCAATGGTAACCCTGGACTCCCTGATGTTCTTTCATATGATGGTGAGAATCTTTATCCCCTCGGTGTATGGAGAGCGATTTGGCAGAGGTTCCCAGGTTTATGCAAGGAGGAAAACACACATAGCGTAATACTGTATAATATAAAATAAAATGTATTATGTACAGATGGTATTATGCTTACATTAGAAAACCTCAATCCATGATGAGGTAAGATCTATAGCTTTATCCAATGTAATAATTTATTCCCCGAAGGGACCTTAGGATAGGTAGTCGATAGTGCAGTTATGTGAGTATAGTCTATAACTCGCTTAACTCATATATATATATCTATATAAAGGCTTATATACCTTAATACTGTATAATATGATAACCCTGAAAGTGGATCGTGTGAGGTTAAGAATTGATAGATAACCTCAAATGTGCACTGATTAACACAGTTAAAATCAAGCTATTTAGGCATATAAATAAAAAACAATGTCTATACCGTTTTTGGTAAAAACTCAGCCATAAAAACAAACTGTAGCTTGCTGCCGGTAGAAAAGGAGCCTGTCCGCCCATTGAAATGTCCTTACGCGTTTCGAAGTTGCCACAAACTTCTTTGTCAGAGGAGAGTGGATAGACAGGAATACCGGTTGATTGCATTTAAAAAGGCACTGAAGTGGGCGTGTTTTTTCCTGGTTCATTGCGGCGAGTGACGTGTAGCATCACGCTAGCTACGGAAGCTTATAGAGACAGTTGTGTCTCCTGTTGTTATGGAAACCTTTTCATTCTTAAAATGACGTATACACAGGTGTCATTTTAGAGGCTATGTTGGGCCATAGTGCCCTTCAGATTGAAAACTATGTTTATCATGTGTATTTAATTCAGAGTCGTTCTTTTGTTTTTGCTGTATATGACAATTTCCTAAAGACCAACAGTATTAAGCCTTAAGAAGCTATAATTTGTAGAATTGGACTAATAAGTTATAGCCTTATGTGTGATTAATAGTAGATGACAGAGAACCACACTTATGTATTGATGTAATATATACCTTTGTTATAGTTATATAAAGTGAGCACTAATCTTTAGTTTATAGTTAGATAGGGATTATAAACAATAAAGACAAAAGCAAAAATATACTTTATTATTCTATGTATTTGCTAGTCTAGCTGTTAATATTCCATGTGATGTTTACCTATGGTCCCGGTAAAGAGAGAAGATTTTACCATTAAAATGAAATATTTACCGTGGGGCAAAAAAGTATTTAGTCAGCCACCAATTGTGCAAGTTCTCCCACTTAAAGGGACATTAAACACTTTGAGATTATAATCAAAAATGATAAATTGTATATATAAAACAACTCTGCAATATACTTTCATTATTTATTTTGTCCTCTTTGCCTCTAATTGCATTCTGAAATTGTGAGCTTTTCAGTTCCTGTTAGAAATGGAAGTGCAGAACACTGTTAAATCCAGCACAACCATTGGCTGCACACTCTAGTGACCTTTTTATAACAGTCCCTAATTGGCCACAGCAGAGAAGGTAACACAGGTTACAACATGGCAGCTCCCAGTGTTTTATAGACACTTAGGCCTAGATTTAGAGTTGGGCGGTAGCCGTCAAAACCAGCGTTAGAGGCTCCTAACGCTGGTTTTTAACGCCCTCTGGTATTTAGAGTCAGTCATTAAAGGGTCTAACGCTCACTTTCCAGCCGCGACTTTTCCATACCGCAGATCCCCTTACGTAAATTGCGTATCCTATCTTTTCAATGGGATCTTTCTTACTCCGGTATTTAGAGTCGTGTCTGAAGTGAGCGTTAGAAATCTAACGACAAAACTCCAGCCGCAGAAAAAAAACAGGAGTTAAGAGCTCTTAACTACTGTACTCTAAAGTACACTAACACCCATAAACTACCTATGTACCCCTAAACCGAGGTTCCCCCACATCGCCGCCACTCAAATTTTTTTTTTAACCCCTAATCTGCCGACCGCAAAGCGCCGCCAGCTAAATTATCCCTATGTACCCCTAATCTGCTGCCCCTAACACCGCCGACCCCTGTATTATATTTATTAACCCCTAACCTGCCCCCCACAACGTCGCCGCCAGCTACTTACAATAATTAACCCCTAATCTGCCGACCGCAAAGCGCCGCCACCTACATTATAGCTATGTACCCCTAATCTGCTGCCCCTAACACCGCCGACCCCTATATTATATTTATTAACCCCTAATCTGCCCCCCACAACGTAACCGCCACCTGCCTACACTTATTAACCCCTAATCTGCCGAGCGGACCGCACCGCTACTATAATAAATGTATTAACCCCTAATCCGCCTCACTAACCCTATAATAAATAGTATTAACCCCTAATCTGCCCTCCCTAACATCGCCGACACTTAACTTCAATTATTAACCCCTAATCTGCCGACCGGAGCTCACCGCTATTCTAATAAATGTATTAACCCCTAAAGCTAAGTCTAACCCTAACACTAACACCCCCCTAAGTTAAATATAATTTACATCTAACAAAATTAATTATCTCTTATTAAATAAATTATTCCTATTTAAAGCTAAATACTTACCTGTAAAATAAATCCTAATATAGCTACAATATAAATTATAATTACATTGTAGCTATTTTAGGATTAATATTTATTTTACAGGCAACTTTGTAATTATTTTAACCAGGTACAATAGCTATTAAATAGTTAAGAACTATTTAATAGTTACCTAGTTAAAATAAATACAAAATTACCTGTAAAATAAATCCTAACCTAAGTTACAATTAAACCTAACACTACACTATCATTAAATTAATTAAATAAAATACCTACAATTACCTACAATAAAACCTAACACTACACTATCAATAAATAAATTAAATGCAATTCCTACAAATAACTACAATGAAATAAACTAACTAAAGTACAAAAAATAAAAAAGAACTAAGTTACAAAAAATAAAAAAATATTTACAAACATAAGAAAAATATTACAACAATTTTAAACTAATTACACCTACTCTAAGCCCCCTAATAAAATAACAAAGCCCCCCAAAATAAAAAAATGCCCTACCCAATTCTAAATTACTACATTTCAAAGCTCTTTTACCTTACCAGCCCTGAACAGGGCCCTTTGCGGGGCATGCCCCAAGAAATTCAGCTCTTTTGCCTGTAAAAAAAACATACAATACCCCCCCAACATTACAACCCACCACCCACATACCCCTAATCTAACCCAAACCCCCCTTAAATAAACCTAACACTAAGCCCCTGAAGATCTTCCTACCTTGTCTTCACCCTACCAGGTTCACTGATCTGTCCTGAAGAGCTCCTCCGATGTCCTGATCCAAGCCCAAGCGGGGGGCTGAAGAGGTCCATGATCCGGATATTTAATAAGAGATAATTAATTTTGTTAGATGTAAATTATATTTAACTTAGGGGGGTGTTAGTGTTAGGGTTAGACTTAGCTTTAGGGGTTAATACATTTATTAGAATAGCGGTGAGCTCCGGTCGGCAGATTAGGGGTTAATAATTGAAGTTAGGTGTCGGCGATGTTAGGGAGGGCAGATTAGGGGTTAATACTATTTATTATAGGGTTAGTGAGGCGGATTAGGGGTTAATACATTTATTATAGTAGCGGTGCGGTCCGCTCGGCAGATTAGGGGTTAATAAGTGTAGGCAGGTGGAGGCGACGTTGTGGGGGTCAGATTAGGGGTTAATAAATATAATATAGGGGTCGGCGGTGTTAGGGGCAGCAGATTAGGGGTACATAGGGATAATGTAAGTAGCGTCGGTTTACGGAGCGGCAGATTAGGGGTTAAAAATAATATGCAGGGGTCAGCGATAGCGGGGGCGGCAGATTAGGGGTTAATAAGTGTAAGGGTAGGGGTGTTTAGACTCGGGGTACATGTTAGGGTGTTAGGTGCAGACGTAGGAAGTGTTTCCCCATAGGAAACAATGGGGCTGCGTTAGGAGCTGAACGCAGCTTTTTTGCAGGTGTTTTTTTTCAGCTCAAACAGCCCCATTGTTTCCTATGGGGGAATCGTGCACGAGCACGTTTTTGAGGCTGGCCGCTTGCGTAAGCAACTCTGGTATCGAGAGTTGCAGATGCGTTAAAAATGCTCTACGCTCCTTTTTTGGAGCCTAACGCAGCATTTTTGTGGACTCTCAATACCAGAGTTATTTTTATGGTGCGGACAGAAAAAAGGCAGCGTTAGCTACGCGGGTCGTTACCGACAAAACCCTAAATCTAGCCGCTTATCTTTACACTTATTTTGTCACTTTTTAAACAACTAATGAAACTTTAAAAAATACATCTACATGTTACTCATGGGCTAATCTTTTCTTTGAATGCATCATTCTATCTAGCATGTATTTAGTGTTTAATGTCCCTTTAAGAAGATGAGAGAGGCCTGTAATTTTCATCATAGGCATACCTCAACTATGAGAGACAAAATGTGGAAACAAATCCAGACAATCACATTGTCTGATTTGGAAAGAATTTATTTGCAAATTATGGTGGAAAATAAGTATTTGGTCAATATCAAAAGTTCATCTCAATACTTTGTTATATATCCTTTGTTGGCAATGACAGAGGTCAAACATTTTCTGTAAGTCTTCACAAGGTTGTCACACACTGTTGCTGGTATGTTGGCCCATTCCTGAATGCAGATCTCCTCTAGAGCAGTGATGTTTTGGGGCTGTCGCTGGGCAATACAGACTTTCAACTCCCTCCAAAGGTTTTCTATGGGGTTGAGATCTGGAGATTGGCTAGGCCACACCAGGACCTGAAATGCTTCTTACGAAGCCACTCCTTCGTTGCCCGGGTGGTTTGTTTGGGATCATTGTCATGCTGAAAGACTCAGCCACGTTTCATCTGCAATGCCCTTGCTGATGGAAGGAGGTTTGCACTCAAAATCTCATGATACATGGCCCCATTCATTCTTTCATGTACAAGGATCAGTCGTCCTGTTCCCTTTGCAGAGAAACAGCCCCAATGCATGATGTTGCCACCCCCATGCTTCACAGTAGGTATGGTGTTCTTTGGTTGCAACTCAGCATTCTCTCTCCTCCAAACACGACAAGTTGTGTTTCTACCAAACAGTTCTACTTTGGTTTCATCTGACCATATGACATTCTCCCAATCCACTTCTGGATCATCCAAATGCTCTCTAGGGACAGGTCCTATACTATTTTTTAGGAACTTATCTTGTTGCAGAATTGGCCAGTATTTTTTCAGAATCCTTTTTATTTCTGGTGCTGCTTCATTATAAGTTGTTATCATCCCTACAGTATTGTTGTTGATATTCATACCTTTTTCTTTATTTGAGATTAGTCATTGGTTCTATCCATATTTCTTACTTTATTTAGGGATTTGTCTATTAGTTTCTTAGGATACTTTTTTTGTAGCAATTTTTCTTTTAATATTTGGGATTCCTTATTATAGTCACTTTCTTTTGTACAGTTACGTTTTAACCGTTGGAATTGACCGTATGGTATATTGTGTATCCAAGGCTTGTAGTGACCACTGTCAGCTCTCAGATAGCCGTTACAATCTGTTGTTTTACTATATAATTTTGTACAAATTTGGTTGTTTTCGTGAATCAAAATTAGATCCAAGAATTCAATACTTTCTTTTGAAATCTTTGATTTGGATTTTCATTAATGTATTGTAAGAATTTGGTGGTGGCAGAGTCATCACCATCCTGCCTGGCTTTGTTATGCATGGTCTGCACAGTGTAATGTGCTGAGCTAGGAAACTTGCATTTCGTATTTAAATCGGAACAGCTGCAGCGGCATAGCTACAAGCTAAAATCCAGCAGCTCTGTCTTTCTGATGTTAGCATAGCTTGTACTTCCCCTGCAAAGCTGCACAAGGGCACAGGTTACCACGGCAATCTATTAGCCTTTGGAGATAATGGTGCAAAAAAAAAATCTGACTTCTCACACTCTGCTATGTGAAATATGATCCTGTTTCTATGGGTTAGGGGCGCAATACTTGCCTTGCCCTGGGCGCTGACAACCCACGCTACGCCACTGCACAGGCTTTAGGACTAGTATTTCTATATATGTATACATTTGTATTTATGTGTTTAAATGTGTATATATATCTGTAAATACATATATACACATATAAATACATAAATACATATATACACATATAAATACATATGTACACATATAAATATATAAATACATATGTACACATATAAACACATAAATACATATGTACACATATAAATACATAAATACATATATACACATATAAATACATATGTACACATATAAATATATAAATACATATGTACACATATAAACACATAAATACATATGTACACATATAAATACATAAATACATATATACACATATAAATACATAAATACATATATACACATATAAATACATAAATACATATGCACACATATAAATACATAAATACATATGTACACATATAAATACATAAATACATATATACACATATAAATACATAAATACATATATACACATATAAATACATAAATACATATATACACATATAAATACATAAATACATATGTACACATATAAATACATAAATACATATGTACACATATAAATACATAAATACATATATACACATGTAAATACATAAATACATATGTACACATATAAATACATATGTACACATATAACATAATTTATGCTTACCTGATAAATTCCTTTCTTCTGTAGTGTGATCAGTCCACGGGTCATCATTACTTCTGGGATATTACTCCTCCCCAACAGGAAGTGCAAGAGGATTCACCCAGCAGAGCTGCATATAGCTCCTCCCCTCTACGTCACTCCCAGTCATTCGACCAAGGACCAACGAGAAAGGAAAAGCCAAGGGTGAAGTGGTGACTGGAGTATAAATCAAAAAATATTTACCTGCCTTAAAAACAGGGCGGGCCGTGGACTGATCACACTACAGAAGAAAGGAATTTATCAGGTAAGCATAAATTATGTTTTCTTCTGTTAAGTGTGATCAGTCCACGGGTCATCATTACTTCTGGGATACCAATACCAAAGCAAAAGTACACGGATGACGGGAGGGATAGGCAGGCTCTTTATACAGAAGGAACCACTGCCTGAAGAACCTTTCTCCCAAAAATAGCCTCCGATGAAGCAAAAGTGTCAAATTTGTAAAATTTGGAAAAAGTATGAAGCGAAGACCAAGTTGCAGCCTTGCAAATCTGTTCAACAGAGGCCTCATTCTTGAAGGCCCAAGTGGAAGCCACAGCTCTAGTAGAATGAGCTGTAATTCTTTCAGGAGGCTGCTGTCCAGCAGTCTCATAAGCTAAACGAATTATGCTACGAAGCCAAAAAGAAAGAGAGGTAGCGGAAGCTTTTTGACCTCTCCTCTGCCCAGAGTAAATGACAAACAGAGAAGACGTTTGTCGAAATTCCTTAGTTGCCTGTAAGTAAAATTTTAGAGCACGGACTACATCCAGGTTGTGCAGTAGACGTTCCTTCTTTGAAGAAGGATTTGGGCATAAGGAAGGAACAACAATCTCTTGATTGATATTCCTGTTAGTAACTACCTTAGGTAAGAACCCAGGTTTAGTACGCAGGACTACCTTATCCGAATGAAAAATCAAATAAGGAGAATCACAATGTAAGGCTGATAATTCAGAGACTCTTCGAGCCGAGGAAATAGCCATTAAAAATAGAACTTTCCAAGATAACAACTTTATATCAATGGAATGAAGGGGTTCAAACGGAACGCCCTGTAAAACATTAAGAACAAGGTTTAAACTCCATGGTGGAGCAACAGTTTTAAACACAGGCTTAATTCTGGCCAAAGCCTGACAAAAAGCCTGGACGTCAGGAACTTCTGACCGACGTTTGTGTAACAGAATGGACAGAGCTGAGATCTGTCCCTTTAATGAACTAGCAGATAAACCCTTTTCTAAACCTTCTTGTAGAAAAGACAATATCCTAGGAATCCTAACCTTACTCCAAGAGTAACCTTTGGATTCACACCAATATAGGTATTTACGCCATATCTTATGGTAAATCTTTCTGGTAACAGGTTTCCTAGCCTGTATTAAGGTATCAATAACTGACTCAGAAAATCCACGTCTTGATAAAATCAAGCGTTCAATTTCCAAGCAGTCAGCTTCAGAGAAGTTAGATTTTGATGTTTGAAGGGACCCTGTATCAGAAGGTCCTGTTTCAGAGGTAGAGACCAAGGTGGACAGGATGACATGTCCACCAGGTCTGCATACCAAGTCCTGCGTGGCCACGCAGGTGCTATTAGAATCACTGATGCTCTCTCTTGTTTGATTCTGGCAATCAATCGAGGAAGCAACGGGAAGGGTGGAAACACGTAAGCCATCCTGAAGTCCCAAGGTGCTGTCAGAGCATCTATCAGGACTGCTCCTGGATCCCTGGATCTGGACCCGTAACGAGGAAGCTTGGCGTTCTGTCGAGACGCCATGAGATCTATCTCTGGTTTGTCCCAACGTCAAAGTATTTGGGCAAAGACCTCCGGATGAAGTTCCCACTCCCCCGGATGAAAAGTCTGACGACTTAAGAAATCCGCCTCCCAGTTCTCCACTCCCGGGATGTGGATTGCTGACAGGTGGCAAGAGTGAGACTCTGCCCAGCAAATTATCTTTGATACTTCCATCATAGCTAGGGAGCTTCTTGTCCCTCCCTGATGGTTGATGTAAGCTACAGTCGTGATGTTGTCCGACTGAAACCTGATGAACCCCCGAGTTGTCAACTGGGGCCAAGCCAGGAGGGCATTGAGAACTGCTCTCAATTCCAGAATGTTTATTGGCAGGAGACTCTCCTCCTGACTCCATTGTCCCTGAGCCTTCAGAGAATTCCAGACGGCACCCCAACCTAGAAGGCTGGCGTCTGTTGTTACAATTGTCCAGTCTGGTCTGCTGAATGGCATCCCCCTGGACAGATGTGGCCGAGAAAGCCACCATAGAAGAGAATTTCTGGTCTCTTGATCCAGATTCAGAGAAGGGGATAAGTCTGAGTAATCCCCATTCCACTGACTTAGCATGCACAGTTGCAGTGGTCTGAGGTGTAAGCGTGCAAAGGGTACTATGTCCATTGCCGCTACCATTAAGCCGATTACCTCCATGCATTGAGCCACTGACGGGTGTTGAATGGAATGAAGGGTGCGGCAAGCACTTTGAAGTCTTGTTAGCCTGTCCTCTGTCAGGTAAATCTTCATTTCTACAGAATCTATAAGAGTCCCCAGGAAGGGAACTCTTGTGAGTGGAACGAGTGAACTTTTCTTTTCGTTCACCTTCCATCCATGTGACCTTAGAAATGCCAGCACTAACTCTGTATGAGACTTGGCAGTTTGAAAGCTTGAAGCTTGTATCAGAATGTCGTCTAGGTATGGAGCTACCGAGATTCCCCGCGGTCTTAGTACCGCCAGAAGAGCACCCAGAACCTTTGTGAAGATTCTTGGAGCTGTAGCCAATCCGAATGGAAGAGCCACAAACTGGTAATGCCTGTCTAGGAAGGCAAACCTTAGGTACCGATAATGATCTTTGTGAATCGGTATGTGAAGGTAAGCATCTTTTAAATCTACAGTGGTCATGTATTGACCCTCTTGGATCATAGGTAAAATTGTCCGAATAGTCTCCATCTTGAACGATGGAACTCTTAGGAATTTGTTTAGGATCTTTAAGTCCAGGATTGGTCTGAAAGTTCCCTCTTTTTTGGGAACCACAAACAGATTTGAGTAAAACCCCTGTCCCTGTTCCGATCGTGGAACTGGATGGATTACTCCCATTAACAAGAGCTCTTGTACGCAGCGTAGAAACGCCTCTTTCTTTGTCTGGATTGTTGACAATCTTGACAGATGAAATCTCTCTCTTGGAGGAGAGTATTTGAAGTTCAGAAGGTATCCCTGAGATATTATCTCTAGCGCCCAGGGATCCTGAACATCTCTTGCCCAAGCCTGGGCGAAGAGAGAAAGTCTGCCCCCCACTAGATCCGATCCCGGATCGGGGGCCCTCAATTCATGCTGTTTTAGGGGCAGCAGCAGGTTTCCTAGTCTGCTTGCCCTTGTTCCAGGACTGGTTAGGTTTCCAGCCTTGTCTGTAGCGAGCAACAGCTCCTTCCTGTTTTGGTGCAGAGGAAGTTGATGCTGCTCCTGCTTTGAAATTACGAAAGGAACGAAAATTAGACTGTCTAGTCTTGGCTTTGGCTTTGTCCTGAGGCAGGGCATGGCCTTTACCTCCTGTAATGTCAGCGATAATCTCTTTCAACCCGGGCCCGAATAAGGTCTGCCCTTTGAAAGGTATATTAAGCAATTTAGACTTAGAAGTAACATCAGCTGACCAGGATTTTAGCCACAGCGCCCTGCGTGCCTGAATGGCGAATCCTGAATTTTTCGCCGTAAGTTTAGTAAGATGTACTACGGCCTCCGAAATGAATGAATTAGCTAGTTTAAGGACTCTAAGCCTGTCCGTAATGTCGTCCAGAGTAGCTGAACCAATGTTCTCTTCCAGAGACTCAATCCAGAATGCCGCTGCAGCCGTGATCGGCGCAATGCATGCAAGGGGTTGCAATATAAAACCTTGTTGAACAAACATTTTCTTAAGGTAACCCTCTAACTTTTTATCCATTGGATCTGAAAAAGCACAGCTATCCTCCACCGGGATAGTGGTACGCTTAGCTAAGGTAGAAACTGCTCCCTCCACCTTAGGGACCGTTTGCCATAAGTCCCTTGTGGTGGCGTCTATTGGAAACATTTTTCTAAATATCGGAGGGGGTGAGAACGGCACACCGGGTCTATCCCACTCCTTAGTAACAATTTCAGTAAGTCTCTTAGGTATAGGAAAAACCTCAGTACTCGTCGGTACCGCAAAATATTTATCCAACCTACACATTTTCTCTGGTATTGCAACTGTGTTACAATCATTCAGAGCCGCTAACACCTCCCCTAGTAATACACGGAGGTTTTCCAGCTTAAATTTAAAATTTGAAATATCTGAATCCAGTCTGTTTGGATCAGAACCGTCACCCACAGAATGAAGTTCTCCGTCCTCATGTTCTGCCACCTGTGACGCAGTGTCTGACATGGCCCTAATATTATCAGCGCACTCTGTTCTCACCCCAGAGTGATCACGCTTACCTCTTAGTTCTGGTAATTTAGCCAAAACCTCAGTCATAACAGTAGCCATATCCTGTAATGTGATTTGTAATGGCCGCCCAGATGTACTCGGCGCTACAATATCACGCACCTCCCTCTGAGCGGGAGATGTAGGTACTGACACGTGAGGCGAGTTAGTCGGCATAACTCTCCCCTCGTTGTTTGGTGAAATTTGTTCAATTTGTACAGATTGACTTTTATTTAAAGTAGCATCAATACAGTTAGTACATAAATTTCTATTGGGCTCCACTTTGGCATTGCAACAAATGACACAGGTATCATCCTCTGAATCAGACATGTTTAACACACTAGCAAATAAACTTGCAACTTGGAAATACAATTCAATTAGAATAATATTAAAATGTACTGTGCCTTTAAGAAGCACAGAAGATCTATGACAGTTGAAAATTAATAAATTGAAACAGTTATAGCCTCAATCCTTGTAAACAACACAACTTTAGCAAAGGTTTAATCCCATTAGCAAAGATAACAAATTCTGAAAGCAGGAAACAAATTACAGAATAAACGTTTTTTATCTCAGTCAAACTATAATTCTCACAGCTCTGCTGAGAGAAATTACCTCCCTCAAAATAAGTTTTGAAGACCCCTGAGCTCTGTAGAGATGAACCGGATCATGCAGGGAATACAATGAGTTGCTGACTGAAATATTTGATGCATAGAAAAAGCGCCAAAAAACGGCCCCTCCCCCTCAAACACAGCAGTGAGGGAGAACAGAAACTGTCAGAAAAACAGATTAAGCAACTGCCAAGTGGAAAAATAGTGCCCAAACATTTATTCACACAGTACCTCAGCAAATGAAAACGATTTTACATTCCAGCAAAAACGTTAAACATAATCTCTAGTTATTAAACAGCTTTATGTATTTCTTACAGTGTAATTCTAGTGAAGTACCATTCCCCAGAATACTGAAGTGTAAAGTATACATACATGACATTATATCGGTATGGCAGGATTTTCTCATCAATTCCATTGTCAGAAAATAAAAACTGCTACATACCTCTATGCAGATTCATCTGCCCGCTGTCCCCTGATCTGAAGTTTACCTCACTCCTCAGATGGCCGAGAACAGCAATATGATCTTAACTACTCCGGCTAAAATCATAGCAAAACTCTGGTAGATTCTTCTTCAAACTCTGCCAGAGAGGTAATAACACACTCCGGTGCTATTTTAAAATAACAAACTTTTGATTGAAGATATAAAACTAAGTATAATCACCATAGTCCTCTCACACATCCTATCTAGTCGTTGGGTGCAAGAGAATGACTGGGAGTGACGTAGAGGGGAGGAGCTATATGCAGCTCTGCTGGGTGAATCCTCTTGCACTTCCTGTTGGGGAGGAGTAATATCCCAGAAGTAATGATGACCCGTGGACTGATCACACTTAACAGAAGAAAAATACATAAATACATATATACACATATAAATACATAAATACATATGTATACATATAAATATATATATATATATATATATACATACATATACATATTTAGACAGGTATATGTATGTATCTCTTTGTTAAAGCCCATTACCTGCCTTTTTTTTTTCTAACACCTGAGACCTAATTTCTTTGAGCCCTTATAACATTTAATTTTTTTTAATAATGTTATTATGAGTGTAACTGTACTTTTAAATGTATTTTTAATGTTTTTCGTGCAACTTTTTAGTTGACAATAACAGCTAAGCAGAGCTCCAAAGTCGGGCTAACCTGACGTGCATTAAATTAAATTGCGCTCAAGCAAACTCGTTTACTTTGAACTTGTAATACACATACTACTTCTGATATGCGCAAAGAGATGCAATAAACTCGCTCGAGCAACTCATAATTTAGCCCTTAATTTTAGAATTCAACTGTGGCTAAAGCAGCTGATAGGTCCAGAATTAGTAAGGAGTATTGTTCCTTTGCTTTAGTTGATAACAGGTCGCTTGTCATTTATCTATCATCTGTCTATCTATCAAGTACAAAACTATTTAATTTACAAAAATAAACATAAAGAAGCAAATTTTCATACATTTTATACTCTGCAGCTGGAATAAGAAGTCAACTTTTTCACATTTGAGATTTTCTTCTCTTTTACAGACAAAAAAAGAAAAATTCACAGTTTCAATAGTCACAAATTCATTTGACTGTGATTGGATGGAGAAGCTGCTGAGATCTGCGGAGTTCAATGCACTGGTTGATGATGGGATAACCTATAACTCAAGACATTTAGATGAGACAATCAAAGAAAAAATCTCCACATGTTCCTGTATCATCTTGTACTACACAGGAGATGTGCAAAATGACCCTGAGATCACTGAAGTGGAAAATTTATATCGCACACCTGGTAAATATTGTAAACATACAGCCCATATAGACATCACAACAGAATTTCTAACTGCCAACAAAGGCTTCTCATATAGGCCTAGATTACAAGTGGAGTGCAAAATTACTAGCACTATTGTGCAGTAACACCACTCAAGTTAAACCAATAGCGCTTTTATTTTAGTGCTTTTATTACAAGGGACAGTTGGACTCGAAGGTGCATTAATAAAAAAGAAAAATTGTGGAGTTCTTCACAAACTATAAAATTATATTTTAATTAAAAAAAATAGATAGAAACCGAGCTCTATCTAGTCTATCTCTTTATATCTATCATATATCTATTATCTATCTATCTATTTAATCTATCACCTATCTTTGATTATTATTATTATTGTTATCATTTATTTGTATAGCGCCGCAAAATTTCCATAGTGCTGGGTACAGAGATAGATGTATACAATGACAAGGGCTTGTGATAAGATACAAAAACATAACCGAGTAATCAAATCTACTACAGGAGGTAGCTTGTCATGTAGATTGTAGGGAATAGGTGGGTTTTCAAGTAGCGTCTGAAGCTTTACAAGGTTGGATACAGTCTTATGGAGCAGGGTAGAGAGTTCTAGAGGTCAGAAGCAGCACGTGAAAAGTCTCGGAGGCAGGAGAGGGACATAGAGATAATAGTAGTGGAGAGACGTAGGTCAGAGGTTGATCGCAGAGGACGGGTCAGGGAATATTTGAAGATGAGAGAATAAGGCTGTTGAGTGCTTTTAAGTTAGGGTTAATACTTTAAATAATAGATTAGAGGAAGGAGAGGCGGTGTTTGGGAAGGTCATTTAGAAGTAGATTACAAATGTCAATGCGTGAAAAAATGAGGGAATTAATTAGTATTTTTGTAGTTTCTTGAGTAAGGAATGAACAAATTCTGGAAATGTTGCTTGGGTGTGCACAGCAGGATTTGTTAAACTCGTGTAAATATGGGGTGAATGTGGGTTCTGAGTCAATTGTGACCCCAAGACAGCGGACCTGGAGTGAGGTGATGAGAATAGAGTATCCAACGGTCAGAGAATTGGTGTCAGGTGTCAGGTGTCTCGAAGAGGGGGCAATAAGAAGCAGCTCAGTCTTAGACAGATTTAGTTGCAGGTAGTGTAAGAACTTGCAAAGAAACAGTTGGTAATCTGGTTGAGTAAAGAGGGAGAGATATCAGGAGAGGAAAGATAATTTGTGTATCATCAGCAAATACGTAGTACTGGAACCCAAAGAAAGATAAGTTTTCCAAGAGAGGATGTACAGAGAGAGAAAAGCAAGGGACCTAAGACAGAGCCTTGTGGTGCTCCAGCTGAGAGAGGCAAAGGATCAGAGCATATACTGATAAAGGAAACTGAAAATGAGTGGTTGGAGACATATGAAGCAAACAAACGCCTAGATTACGAGTTCTGCGTTAGGGTTAAAAAGCAGCGTTAAGGGGTTCTAACGCTGCTTTTTAACGCCCGCTGGTATTACGAGTTTGGCAGGTAAAGGTGCACCACTCACTTTTCTTCCGCGACTTTTGGCTACTGCAAATCCCCTTACGCCAATTGCGTATCCTATCTTTTTGATGGGATTTTCCTAACGCAGTATTACAAGTCTTGGAAAAAGTGAGCGGTACAGCCTCTACCTCCAAGACTCCTACCACATTTAAATGTCAGTAGTTAAGAGATTTATGGGCTAACACCAGAACATAAAGCTCTTAACTAAAGTGCTACAAAGTACACTAACACCCATAAACTACCTATGTACCCCTAAACCGAGGCCCCCCCCACATTGCCGCCACTATAATAAAAATGTTTAACCCTAATCTGCCGACTGGACATCGCCGCCACTATAATAAATGTATTAACCCCTAAACCGCCGCACTCCCGCCTCGCAAACACTATAATAAATATTAATAACCCCTAATCTGCCATCCCTAACATCGCCGACACCTACCTACAATTATTAACCCCTAATCTGCCGCCCCCAACGTCGCCGCTACTATATTAAATTTATTAAACACTAAACCTAAGTCTAACCCTAACACTCCCCTAACTTAAATCTATTTTTAATAAATATAAATAAAATTACTAAAAAAAATTAAATAAATTAATCCTATTTAAAACTAAATACTTATAAAATAAACCCTAATATAGCTACAATATAACTAATAGTTACATTATAGCTATTTTAGGGTTTATTTTTATTTTACAGGCAACTTTGTATTTATTTTAACTAGGTACAATAGTTATTAAATAGTTATTAACTATTTAATAACTACCTAGCTAAAATAACTAAAGTACAAAATAACTAAAGTACAAAAAAAAAACACTAAATCACAGAAAAAAAAAATACAGGAATTTTAAACTAATTACACCTAATCTAATCCCCCTAATAAAATAATAAAGCCCCCCAAAATAATAAAATGCCCTACCCTATACAAAATTACAAAAGTAATCAGCTGTTTTACCAGCCCTTAAAAGGGCTTTTTGCGGGGCATTGCCCCAAATTAATCAGCTCTTTTACCTGTAAAAAAAAATACAATACCCCCCCAATATTACAACCCACCACCCACATACCCCTACTCTAAAACCCACCCAAACCCCCCTTAAAAAACCTTACACTAACCCCCTGAAGATCACCCTACCTTGAGCCGTCTTCACCCAGCCGGGCCGAACTCTTCATCTAATCCGGGCAATGTGGTCCTCCATCCAGCCGAAGTCTTCATCCAAGCGGGGCAGAAGAGGTCCTCCATCCAAGCGGCATCTTCTATCTTCAATCAACCGGAGCCATCTTTAATCCAGCCGACGCAGATCTTCAATCAACGTCCTCACAACGAATGACGGTTCCTTTAAATGACGTCATCCAAGATGGCGTCCCTCGAATTCCGATTGGCTGATAGGATTCTATCAGCCAATCAGAATTAAGGTAGGAAAAATCTGATTGGCTGATTCAATCAGCCAATCGGATTGAGCTCGCATTCTATTGGCTGATCGAAACAGCCAATAGAATGCGAGCTCAATCCGATTGGCTGATCGGATCAGTTAATCGGATTGAACTTCAATTCGATTGGCTGATTGAATTTTTCCTACCTTAATTCCAATTGGCTGATAGAATCCTATCAGCCAATCGGAATTCAAGGGACGCCATCTTGGATGACGTCACTTAAAGGAACCGTCATTCATCGTTAGGACTCCGGATGAAGAGGTTGCTCCGCGTCGGCTGGGATGAAGATGGACTCGCTCCGCGCCAGAAGGATGAAGATAGAAGATGGAGCCTGGATGAAGACTTCTGCCGTCTGGAGGACCTCTTCTGCCCCGCTTGGATGAAGACTTCGGCCGGATGGAGGACCTCTTCTGCCCCGCTTGGATGAAGACTTCGGCCGGATGGAGGACTACATCGCCCGGATTGGATGAAGAGTTCGGCCCGGCTGGGTGAAGACGGCTCAAGGTAGGGTAATCTTCATGGGTTAGTGTTAGGTTTTTTTAAGGGGGGTTTGGTGGGTTTTAGAGTAGGGGTATGTGGGTGGTGGGTTGTAATGTTGGGGGGGTATTGTATTTTTTTTTACAGGTAAAAGAGCTGATTACTTTGGGGCAATGCCCCGCAAAAAGCCCTTTTAAGGGCTGGTAAAAGAGCTGATTACTTTTGTAATTTAGTATAGGGTAGGGAAGTTTATTATTTTGGGGTGCTTTTTTATTTTATTAGGGGGATTAGATTAGGTGTAATTAGTTTAAAATTCCTGTCATTTTTTTTTTTTCTGTGATTTAGTTTTTTTTTTTGTACTTTAGTTAGTTTTATTTAATTGTATTTAATTGTTGGTAATTTATTTAATTAATTTAATGATAGTGTAGTGTTAGGTGTAATTGTAACTTAGGTTAGGATTTATTTTACAGGTAATTTTGTAATTATTTTAACTAGGTAGCTATTAAATAGTTATTAACTATTTAATAGCTATTGTACCTAGTTAAAATAAATACAAAGTTACCTGTAAAATAAAAATAAATCCTAAAATAGCTATAATGTAACTATTAGTTATATTGTAGCTTTCTTAGGGTTTATTTTACAGGTAAGTATTTAGTTTTAAATAGAATTAATTTATTTAATTATAGTAATTTTATTTAGATTTATTTAAATCAGATTTAAGTTAGGGGGGGTTAGGGTTAGACTTAGGTTTAGGGGTTAATACATTTATTATAGTGGTGGCGACGTTGGGGGCGGCATAATAGGGGTTAATAAATGTAGGTAGGTTGCGGCGACATTGGGGATGGCAGATTAGGGGTTAATAAATATTATGTAGGTGGCGGCGATGTTAGGGGCAGAAGATTAGGGGTTCATAGGTACATAGTTAGAATGTAGGTGGCGGCGGTGTCTACAGCGGCAGATTAGGGGTTAATAATTGTAGGTAGGTGGCGGCGACATTTGGAGCGGCAGATTAGGGGTTAATAACTATAATGTAGGTGGCGGCGGTGTTAGGGGCAGCAGATTAGGGGTTCATAAATTTAATGTAGGTGGCGGCGGTGTCCGGAGCGGCAGATTAGGGGTTAATAGTATAATGCAGGTGGCGACGATGTAGGGGGCTGCAGATTAGGGGTTAATAAGTGTAAGGTTAGGGGTGTTTAGACTCGGGGTTCATGTTAGGGTGTTAGGTGTAGACATATTTTTTATTTTCCCATAGGAAACAATGGGGCTGCATTAGGAGCTGGACGCTGCTTTTTTGCAGGTGTTAGTTTTTTTTTCAGCCGGCTCAGCCCCATTGTTTCCTATGGGGAAATCGTGCACAAGCACATTTTAGCCACCGTAAGCAACGCTGGTATTACAGGGAGAAGTGCCGTTAAATTTGCTCAACGCTCACTTTTCTGAGGCTAACGCAGCCATTCAGAAAACTTGTAATACCAGCGTTGTTTAAAGTAGGCGCTGGAAAAAAAAGGCTTGTTAGCAACGCAAGTCTTTACCGACAAAACTCGTATTCTAGCCCTAAGAGAGGGCTGTATCTCGGCTGCCAAATTAATTAAGTATTTTTAAGAAGAGAAGATGGTCAACTGTGGCTAAAGCAGCTGATAGGTCCAGAATTAGTAAGGAGTATTGTTCCTTTGCTTTAGTTGATAACAGGTCATTTGTCATTTATCTATCATCTGTCTATCAATCTATCATCTATCTGCCTGCCTATCTATCTTTCTATTATCTATATATAATCTATCTATCTAGCGATATGTTTTATTAATTAAAGTGTTAACAGTGATTTAAAGGGACAGTCAACACCAGAATTTTTGTTGTTTTAAAAGATAGATAATCCCTTAATTACCAATTCCCCAGTTTTGCATAACCAACACAGTTATAATAATACATATTTTACCTCTGTAATTACCTTGTATCTAAGCCTCAGCAGACTGCCCCCTTATTTCAGTTCTTTTGACAGACTTGCATTTTAGCCAATCAGAGCTGTCTCCGTAGTAAATTCACGTGCATGAGCTCAATGTTATCTATATGAAACATGTGAACTAATGCCTTCTAGTGGTAAAAAACTATCAAAATGCATTTACATTAGAGGCGGCCTTCAAGGTCTAAGAAATTTAGCTTTCAACTAAGAATACCAAGAGAACAAAGCAAAATTGGTGATAAAAGTAAATTGGAAAGTTGTTTAAAATTACATGCCCTGTTTGAAACATGGAAAAAAAAATTTTAACTTGACTGTCCCTTTAAATTAAATTGATATGGTAATGGACTGGGAATGACTCAAAGGTGTATCTATATATGTGTATGTATGTATATGTGTATATACAAATATATCTTCACACATAAAAATACACACACACAAACACCCACACATATATATATATATATATATATATATATATATCTACTGTGTATGTATGTGTGTGTGTATATATATATATATATATGTATATATATATATATATATATATATATATATATATATATATATATATATATATATATATATATATATATATAAAGTTGCAGAAGTGTACGGCACTCACACATAAGTTCAGCTACCTGGTGCTCTCACTAGGGAGAAACAGACAGTAAAACAGCGATGAATCCCACGGACGGGCTCCGTGTTGCAGCCAGGATCCAAATGAAGCAGGCACACAGAATTTTACATAAACACTCCGGTTTATTGGCAGTATTTTAACCAAACGTTTCGGCTCAAACACGAGCCTTTGTCAATGATGTACAAAACCAAAACCATTTGGTTTTGTACACCATTGACAAAGGCTCGTGTTTGAGCCGAAACGTTTGGTTAAAATACTGCCAATAAACCGGAGTGTTTATGTAAAATCCTGTGTGCCTGCTTCATTTGGATCCTGGCTGCAACACGAAGCCCGTCTGTGGGATTCATCGCTGTTTTACTATATATATATATATATATATATATATATATATATATATATATATATTCAATTTAAATAACTGTTAAAAAAATTAATTTTATATATATATATATATATATTATTTTTTAACAACGTATAAATATCAATGAAATACTTTATTTTATTATGTTTTCTGGTTTATTATATGTTTATATTAGCCCTAACACTTTAATTCAGGTCTCTGGTCACACTAACTTTTTCTGTGCTATTATGTGTTGTACTCGAGTTCAACAAACAGCTCCCCGCTTGTAATATGAGGAATTTAGTACGGCCAACACTATCCATCGAAAGTATAAGGCGTGCTAACAAAAAGTCAGCCGCGCTAATTCTCTGGCAAAGCTATTTTACCATTGACTTGTATAAAACTATTCTTAGTGCTGGGTCGTGATTTGGATAGCACACCTTGCTCTATCAGTAGCGCTCCACTTGTAATCCAGCTCATAGTGTTTACAGTGAAGTTACATAACCACCAATCTAGTTTTTTGTAACAGAACTTGTAATCTGTTTTAGTACTTGCAGTGAGGTAAAAGATGCTGCTTTTCCAAAGAGGAACTGAAAATACTGCGCTATGATTTAATTTAAAAAACATCCCTGTAGTTTACTAGTCATGGGGGAAAAAATACTAAAAAGGAAGAATGTACTTGTTTACATAATGTTGTTAAATGTTTTAGAGGGCGTGCCCAAGATATCCTTGGGGGGAAAACAGGTTTTCAGACATGCTTTGGTCAGTCCAGGGGCAAGATTAGGCATTCTTAAACAGGTTATGGATGCTACTGAGTGGGGTTTAAACATTCCTCAGCAGAGCATGGGTGCTAATTGCAAGGATTTAAACTGAGCAAGCAGTGGGTGCTTATAAGTGGAGTTTGGACATTCCTTGGCAGGATGTGGGTGATCCTTAGTGAGGTTAAGGCATTCCTGGTAGGGTATAGATCCACCTACATGTGATTTAGATATTCATGAGTAGGAGTTACATCTGATCCTAGGATTGAACCCAGGGGGTTGGACATTCCTAGAAAGGGCATGGATTATCCTCAGTAAGGTTTGGACATTTCTGAGCAGGATGTGGCTTCTCCTGGGTGGGGTTTGGACATTCCTGAGCAGGGACTGGGTGCTCCTAGTGGGGCTTAGACATTCCTGGGCAGGTAGTAGGTGCTCCTGGGTGGGGTTTGGGAGGTTCTACACATCTCTGAGATAAGCTGTAACACACACATGTAAAAAGAGGAAGGTGGGATGGCAAGACTAAGCTTCCAGTTTAGTACAATTTCACAATTTGCAGGACAATTAGAAGCATTCTCAGAGGCTGAAAACATATAGCCAATGCTCACAAGTCAGTGTAAACAGTTACTAGTCAGGGGAGAAAAGACAGTCAAAAGTCTAATTCCTACTTGTCTGCTGCAATTTTTTGCTTGATAGATTGTGTTAAGTCAAATCTAGCACCTAAATTTTGTTTTAGGCAGAGTTATTTTTTCTTAAATATTACTTCACATTTACCCCTCACTGCTTTAGAGACTATAATTGCTACAATAGCTCTTCATATGAGACTTAATATAATTTATTCTGTTATTTGCAGAAATAAAAAAGAATGTAATTCTTGTGGTCGAGGACAAAGAATCCAAGAAAAGCACCAATGCAACATTAAATGAACACATGAACAATGTGCTTGGCTCAGAGCCGATTTCCTTCACTAATGGAGAAATTCAGCAGTGCAGAATTAATCTCAATTTACCCTTGAAGGGAAAACTGGACCTTATAAAAGACCTAATGAGCAAAGGTAAAATACTAAGTTTTATATAACAAAATATTTGCTGACAGTGCAACAAGTATGTATATTTATTTTACAATATAATATTTAGGTTTATATCATGCCCAGAGAGGCGACAATGTCCATTCAGGAAGGGACCATTAGATTGGGAAGCGTAAGTTAAGCACAGCATCCCAGCACAAAGGATAGTACCCAGAACGTGACCAGTAAGGAATGGCCAAGGCGTAGTCGGGCAGGCAAGTCAGCAACAAACTGGGCAAAGAAGTACCAAAACACAGTCTAGAAGAATCCTCAAAAATCAGGCCAGAGAGTCATAAACCCAGACGGGCAGACAAAAGCAGAATCACTAGATGAAAGCACAGTCAGGAGACAGGCCAAGGTTCAGAGGTTCATGCAGCAAAATCCAGTAGAAGGGTCAAAGTTCAGGCAAAGGTCAGCAACAGGAGAAACCAGTAAGCAGAATGAAGCACACCCAGGAACAGAATCCAATGCACAGGCCCAAATAGGAAGCGGTTTTTATAGGCAGTTGATTAGGAAACTGCCTGCAGCTGGCAGGTAGGGGGAGCTAGAGAGCTGGCAAGAGCAGGCGGAGGATACAACTATCCACACAAAGACCCTGGTGGCTCAAGAGATAAGGCAATCAGCCAGAGACGAGAGGTTCCAGATTTGTTTCTGGGTGTTACGTAACAGTTTATTTACAATATTTAATATTGTTCTGTTTCCATACTGTCAGCTAGATTACGAGTTTGAGTATTCGTCTTTTAATGCTGAAAATATGGTATTTTCAGCGTTAAAACAGCAACGCAGCTATTACGAGTCTTGTCGGTATAGGTGTACCGCAAGCCTTTTAGCCTGTAACGCAACATCAGTACCGCACTCCTAAATATGACTTTTTTCAATGGGACTCCCATAACGCTGGTATTACGAGTTTTCCTGGGAGGCCAAAAAGCGAGCGTTACACCCTATACAACAAGATCTGTAACGCTGTCTAACGTCAGCAGTTATGAGTTTTACGCTACAAGGCTGTAACATAAAACTCATAACTAAAGTTTTAAAAAGTACACTAACACCCAAAAACTACCTATTAACTCTGAAACCGAGGCCCTCCCGCATTGCAAAAACTATAATAAACTCATTAACCCCTAATCTGCCGCTCTGGATGTCGCCGCCACTGATAACATTTATTAACCCCTATTCCGCCACTCCCCGACATCGTCGCCACTATAATAAACCTATTAACCCCTAAACCGCCACCCTCCCGCATCGCAAACACTATTTAAATATAATTAACCCCTAATCTGCCGTCCGCCCGCACCGCCACTATTAATAAACCTATTAACTCCTAAACTGCAAGCCCCCTACAATTTAATATACTAAAATAAACTAACCCCTAAACTGAAAGCCCCCCACAATGAAATATACTAAAATAAACTATTAAACCTTAAACTGAAAGCCCACCACAAGAAATATACTAAAATAAACTATAACACATCCCTAACTTTATATTGAAATTACAATTTCCCTATTTTAAATTGAACAATTAAACTTATAATTATTAAACTAAAATTAAACTACCAATTAAATAGAAATAAACTACACATTAAAAAAATCCGAACACTACACTAAAAATTACAAAAAGTATCTAATTACAAAAAATAACTAATTTACAAAAAATAACAAACAAATGATCAAAAATAAAAAAGAATTACACCTAATCTAATAGCCCTATCAAAATAAAAAACCCCACCCAAAATAAAAATAAAAACCTAGCCTACAATAAGCTACCAATAGCCCTTAAAAGGGCCCTTTGTGGTTCATTGACCCATAGATATCAGCTATTTTACCTGTAAAAAAAAATACAACCCCCCAACAGTTAAACCCACCACCCAACCAACCCCCCCAAATAAAAAAAACTATCTAAAATAACCTAAGCTAACCATTGCCCTGAAAAGGGAATTTGTATGGGCATTGCCCTTATAAGGGCATTTAGCTCTTTTGCCTTGCCCTTAAAAGGGCATTCAGCTTTTTTATGAATAGCCCAAACCCTAAGCTAAAATAAAAACCCACCCAAAAAACCCTTAAAGAACCTAACACTAACCCCCGACGATCCACTTACAGTTGTTGACGTCCCGCTTGAAGGATCTTCATCCAGCCGGCAAAGTCCTCATCCAGGCGGCAAGAAGTCTTCATCCAGACGGCCTCTTCTATTTTCATCCAGCCGGCGCGGAGTGGGTCCATCCTGAAGACATCCGGCGTGGAGCGTCCTCTTCATACAGTCGCCGCCATATACTGAATCTTCAATGCAAGTGCCCAATCCAAGATGGCGTCCCTTGCATTCCTATTGGCTGAAAGATTTCAATCAGCTAATAGGAATTAGAGCTGCTAAAATCTTATTGGCTGTTCGAATCAGCCAATAGGATTTGAGCTCTCATTCTATTGGCTGTTCCAATCAGCCAATAGGATTAAAGCTCTCATTCTATTGGCTGATTCGAACAGCCAATAGAATGAGAGCTCAATCCTATTGGCTGATTGGAACAGCCAACAGAATGAGAGCTTGAATCCTATTGGCTGATTGGAACAGTCAATAGGATTTTAGCAGCTCTAATTCCTATTGACTGATTGAAATCTTTCAGCCAATAGGAATGCAAGGGACGCCATCTTGGATTGGGCACTTGCATTGAAGATTCAGTATATGGCGGCGACTGTATGAAGAGGACGCTCCACGCCGGATGTCTTCAGGATGGACCCACTCCGCGCCGGCTGGATGAAAATAGAAGAGGCCGTCTGGATGAAGACTTCTTGCCACCTGGATGAGGACTTTGCCGGCTGGATGAATATCCTTCAAGCGGGACGTCAACAACTGTAAGTGGATCGTCGGGGGTTAGTGTTAGGTTCTTTAAGGGTTTTTTGGGTGGGTTTTTATTTTAGCTTAGGGTTTGGGCTATTCATAAAAAAGCTGAATGCCCTTTTAAGGGCAAGGCAAAAGAGCTAAATGCCCTTATAAGGGCAATGCCCATACAAATGCCCTTTTCAGATTGCGTCACTTGCATTAAAGATTCAGTATACGGCGGCAACCGTATGAAGAGGATGCTCCTCACCAGATGTCTTCAGGATGGACCCGCTCCATGCCGGCTGGATGAAGATAGAAGAGGCCGTCTGAATGAAGACTTCTTGCCACCTGGATGAGGACTTCGCCGGCTGGATGAAGATAGAAGATGCCATCTGGATGAAGACTTATTGCCACCTGGATGAGGACTTCTCCGGCTGGATGAAGATAGAAGAGGCTTCCTGGATGAAGACTTCTTGCCGTCTGGATGAGGACTTCGCCATCTGGATGAAGATCCTTCAAGCTGGACTTCAACAACTGTAAGTGTATCGTCGGCGGTTAGTGCTTTTTTAAGGGTATTTTGGGTGGGTTTTTATTTTAGCTTAGGGTTTGGGTTATTCATAAAAGAACTAAATGCCCTTTAAAGGGCAAGGCAATAACGCTTAATGTCCTTTTAAGGGCAATGCCCATACAAATGCCATTTTCAGGTCAATGGTTAGCTTAGGTTATTTTAGATAGTTTTTTTATATGGGGGGGGTTGGTTGGGTGGTGGGTTTTATTGTTGGGGGGTGTTTGTATTTTTTTTACAGGTAAAAGAGCTGCTATCTTTGGGGCAATGTCCCACAAAAGGCCCTTTTTTAAGGGCTATTGGTAGTTTTTTTTAGGCTATGTTTTTTTTTATTTTGGGTGTTTTTTTTATTTTGATAGGGCTATTAGATTAGGTGTAATTCTTTTTTATTTTTGATAAATAAATTTTATTTTAGTGTTTGAGATGCGGGAGGGCCTCGGTTTAGTGGTTAATAGGTAGCTTGAGGGTGTTAGTGTACTTTTTAGCACTTTAGTTATGAGTTTTATGTTACGGCTTTGTAACATAAAAGCCATAACTACTGACTTTCAGTTTACGGTACGGATCTTGACGGTATAGGCTGTACCGCTCACTTTTTGGCCGGACAGGCAAACTCATAATACCAACGCTATGGAAGTCCCATTGAAAAAGGACTTTTTGAAAGCTGCGGTAGTTACGTTGCGTTACGGCAAAAAAAGTTTGTGGTACAGATATACCTGCAAAACTCGTAATACCAGCGTTAGTGAAAAAGCATCGTTATGAAGCTTTTTAACTCATAACGCAAAACTCGTAATCTAGCCGTTAGTCTCTGGTGTCACCAAATGGTTTGTTATTTTATAGACAGATGAGTGAACTTTAGTAGAGCAGCCGCATAAAATTACACAAGAGCCGGTGAAAATGAAGAGGTTTTCAAATCTATGAGCGCAATTACAAAAAACTGGAAAGAAATCAAGCAAAACATTTTTTGAGATTTATTTTGTGATGTAGGCGTCTCCCTTTCACATTCAGAACCTGCATATCAAAACAAATAATTTAACATTTTCCTTTAAACTAAAGAACCGTTGCATGAGATTAAAAAGATACAGCCCTCCCCATATAATACAGCTGGTATATAGTCAATAGTCATACACTATTTATTTGTATATAAATCTTTCTTGACATTTAACATTCTGTGTTCTCTAATGTATTCTACAGACGTTAATAGTCACTATTTGTATCTCTTTTAGGATCCTCGGAATCGGTAAGAATTTACAAAAGTATGTATTTATATTATCTTCTTCATTGATGTTTGAAAGTTTGTAATATTTTTTGCAGATTATTTTTTTTATAGTTCTTTATGTTCTACATGATCATACGTCTTCACCAATCATAGCAAGCTTTCACATCACATGCTTCCCTAGCAACAGAATATAATTATTTATATCTTCCACTCCTAAAAGCCACTAAATATTAAGGGATTGAATTCCCTATTGTCTCTGAGTTTAACTAAACTTAACTGAAAACAATAACAATAACATTTAACCTAAAGTTAACACACTGACACAAAGATTGGAGGTTTAAACACCCATAGATCATTATTTATTAAACAGCACAGAGCATATGACATAAACTTTTTAATTAAAAGATAAAGCCAGGTGGCAGAAATCGGGTCCTAAGTATCTAACCAATGCTAAGAGGGTCAGGGCCCAGGCCACCTGCATTCAGCTCCTGGCTTCCATGCTCTCTGACAGAACACACAAAGATTAGCTCTTTGGCCCACCGCGTACTAAGGAAAAGCAGCTGCAGTCCCACACCTGGGGATGTCGCCCATCCTACAATGATTGTCACTCAAATCTCTCTGTCCATGGCCTGACCGCAGACAACAGCCCAGCTAGGGTGCAATGTCAACCAAATACCTCCAAACTAGTAAGTCCCAGGGCAGCTAGTCATAGAACTCACAGGAGAGAAAAAATACTGTCCAATGACTTACAGAACCCTCAGACCCCAGACACACTAAAGAGTCCCTCGGGAAGTCTTAGCCGAATGCCACCCCTTTATCAACAACAAAAACTAGGAGGGAGGATGGGAAGTTTGTTGAATCCAGAAGAACAGAGGTGGCTTCTTCCTATAAAGTAAAAGAAACTCCACCTCTCCACTTAGCAACAAAGTTGCAACACACACACGTTCAGATCCTAAGGACATTAACCCATAGGTGCATTCCAGGCTAGGAGGCCCTACACTTTCTGTCACTGTGTGTTTACTTATACAAACCAAAAGAAAAAGTGCCACCCTTTAAAAAAGGCAAATAAAAAAATAAATAAAAACAAACAGAACAGGCAGCTATCATAAAAAATAATCAAAAAGTATAAAATAAGCAACAGAAGTATATTATATATTATGTATTATAAAGATGATTCTTTGCACACACCATACACAATGATGTAAAAAAAACTACATTAAAAAATCATATTCAAATTATCCACAGAGAACAAAGAAATATACAAGGAAAATACAAAAAAGAATTCTCAAGAGTAAAAAAACAAAGAAACGGATACTTGACCTTCAAACCAAGAAAGTAATAACCCAATCTGTGTTAAATCTGACCAGACTTTGTCCTTCTAAAGTGTCTCTCTGAGATGCCCCTTCCTCAGATATTCTGTATTGTATTAACTGTGCCCCCCTTTAATAGTGATGTGCAATTTACCGGCCCTCTAACAATAAAGCATAGTAATAGTCATTTTGAATCTATCTAAATTACAATCTATTAAAGATAGTGTTGCTAATACATCTGATCTCTCCCCATAGACATGCCGCAAGGTTGTTGTTGGGATCTTTTCAAGGTCGTCAGGAACTGATTACAATTGGTTGACAACACACCTGAAATCTGAGGCTTTTCAGAATCTAGTGGAGGATGTCAAACCCTTTTTTATCTCTAACAGCAATGGCAAGGAGTTCCGAAATACAGTTGCTGAGTGTAACTTCGGTATTTTGTATCACACCAAGAAACGCGGCAGAGTCAATGTGACTGATGTTACAGACTCATTGTATGATTATGAGTTGAACTATATGTCTGATATTCTGGGTAAGTGACATATATATGTATAGAATTAATTTATAGAGAAATTGAACACATTTTCTAAGCATAGTATTGAAGTAATTCCCCGTCTCCCTATAGTCATCTGTGCCACCATGTTGAAATCTGTCTTTCACAACATTCCAGCGCTGAGGTGTTTGCACATGAGCAGTAACTCTCCTTTAGATACCTGCAGTGTAACCTAAGTTCCAGAATAGCAGCACCTATGATTAGAAGAAGGTGCATGACAAGTATTTAGTGTTTAAAGTCCCTTTAAAAAAAGATATTGATTAATTTTGGGTTAATGGGACAATCCTTAAAAGATTTTCTCTGTTCTCTAAAAGAGAATGTCTCAAACGGCATTACAGTCAGTTGAACAAATCACACGCTCTCTGTTAGTTTCACCTTAAAGTGAATGTAAACTTGAGCTCATTAGCTCTAGTAAGTCATACGATAGAAGTTAAAAAATGAATGAGACTTTCATCCATGAAATGTTTAGTATATATTTATCTTCAGAGATATTTAACATGAAACGCTATACGGATAAGCACTGTTCCACCGGTCGCCATATTCAGCAATTGATTGACAGATTACTCATCTGCAATCAACTAATCGCTTCCCCCTGAGCCTTGACGTTTGTGCAAAGGGGCTGGGAAACAACGATTAGTATTGTATAGCGTTTCACTTTAAATTTAAACAGCTTTTACATTTTTGTAACATATATTTAACGTGTTTAAATGCTCTTCTTTCATATACAGAATTGAAAATAAAATGAATATTTTTAGTATATTTTATAGGTGACAGACCAATCTACTCTCTAATAGATGTCTATGAAATGGCCTCCCAAATCATAAATGAAAACAAAACTTTTAGTGCGCATGAAGCATAAGTACGTATGCGTCATGCACTTTCTATTAAAACATTGCACCTGCTCCGAGATCAGGCACTGTTTGAATGTAGGTTGCACAAGGAATATCTGCATATGCTCCATGCATAGTAACGCTGCCACTGAAATAGTCATAGCATTTACTAGAAGCATTTTGCTCATGTATATGGGGGAAAAAGGTTTTTTTCACAATACATCCAGGTTTGATTTAATTTTGAGTTTTAAGGGACACTAAACCCAATTTTTTTCTTTCGTTATTCAGATAGAGCAGCAATTTTAAGTAACTTCCTAATTTACTCCTATTATCAATTTTTCTTTGTTCTCTTGCTATCTTTATTTAAAAAGCAGGAATGTAAAGCTTAAGAGCCGGCCCATTTTTGGTTGAGAACCTGGGTTATGCTTGCTTATTTGTTAGCTGAACGTAGTCACCAATAAGCAAGCGCTATCCAGGGTGCTGAACCTAAAATGGGCTGAATCATTAAAGATAACATTTTGGGTTTAGTACCCCTTTAATTCACAAATTTTACGATGTTTACAAACAAAACATTTTTAATAATTTATACAGCGGCAATCACATAATAATGTATTTTTATTGTCAACAGGAAAAAGAAACGTTATTGTGGTTGTAGATGATCTGCAGGAGAGTAGCACCGCAGAGAAAAACAGGATCCTGAAGAGTCAGACCAGCATCGGGGAACTGGCTGCAGATATCATCCTGTTCACGGATAAGGAGAGGGACCCTAATTACAGGGAACCATTACCAACCCCAGAAGATAAAGAGGGTTTGCAAAAAAAGTTGCTGATACTTAAAGAGTTGTTAGAAAAGGGTAAATATACAGAATCCTAATGATGTGCTCTCACTGGAATCAAAGTAAATACAGTACCTAGGTGCCAAGCAAAATCATTATTAACAACAAAAAAGTAAATACAGTACCTAGGTGCCAAGCAAAATCATTATTAACAACAAAAAAGTAAATACAGTACCTATGTGCCAAGCAAAATCATTATTAACAACAAAAAAGTAAATACAGTACCTAGGTGCAAAGCAAAATCATTATTAACAACAAAAAAGTAAATACAGTACCTATGTGCCAAGCAAAATCATTATTAACAACAAAAAAGTAAATACAGTACCTAGGTGCCAAGCAAAATCATTATTAACAACAAAAAAAGTAAATACAGTACCTAGGTGCCAAGCAAAATCATCATTAACAACAAAAAAGTAAATACAGTACCTAGGTGCCAAGCAAAATCATTATTAACAACAAAAAAGTAAATACAGTACCTAGGTGCCAAGCAAAATCATCATTAACAACAAAAAAGTAAATACAGTACCTAGGTGCCAAGCAAAATCATCATTAACAACAAAAAAGTAAATACAGTACCTAGGTGCCAAGCAAAATCATTATTAACAACAAAAAAGTAAATACAGTACCTAGGTGCCAAGCAAAATCATCATTAACAACAAAAAAGTAAATACAGTACCTAGGTGCCAAGCAAAATCATCATTACGAACAAAAAAGTAAATACAGTACCTAGGTGCCAAGCAATATCATCATTAACAACAAAAAAGTAAATACAGTACCTAGGTGCCAAGCAATATCATCATTAACAACAAAAAAGTAAATACAGTACCTAGGTGCCAAGCAAAATCATTATTAACAACAAAAAAGTAAATACAGTACCTAGGTGCCAAGCAAAATCATTATTAACAACAAAAAAGTAAATACAGTACCTAGGTGCAAAGCAAAATCATTATTAACAACAAAAAAAGTAAAGAAAATGTCAATCAAAAGACGTTTAACAACATTTTCTATAAAAAATAAATATATTAATAACTGTAACCTTTAAACACTGCATAACATTTTGGTACCTAATTCCTTTATCCCTTATTTATGTATTTATTTATTTAAAGTGACATTTAAAAGCTGATGTTAAAATTATATACAATTATATACAACATTACATACAACATTTCTTTAAATTCATCAGAAAAAAATAAATCTACTTTTTATTTTTACCATTTGTGTGTTAATGATGAAGTTTTACTTCATTTGATGTCCCTTTAACTAAAATAGTAAGCTTTATTGCTGTAATGTTTTGAGGATCAAACTCCACTTTCTCAAACAAGAGAAGAAGAGGCCAATTTATCAAATGTCTGTCGGACCTGATCCGAGAGTGCTGATCAGGTCCGACAGACATCGCTGAATGCGGAGAGCAATACGCTCTCCGTATTTAGCATTGCACCAGCAGCTCTTGTGAGCTGCTAGTGCAACACCGCCCCCTGCAGACTTGCGGCCAATCAGCCGCCAGCAGAGGGTGTCAATCAACCCGATCGTACTCGATCGGGTTGAATTCCGGCGATTCCTGTCCGCCTCATCATAGCAGACGGACAGGGTTATGGAGCAGTGGTTTTTAGACCGCTGCGACATAACTGCTGTTTATGGCGAGCCTGACACGGGGCGTCAAGCTCCATTTGGAGCTTGATAGATAGGCCCCGAAGTTTCACCCTGAAATGTGACATAACTAAAATGTATAGCTATGATATAAATATATACACATACATCTATTCCGTATTTATTTATTATCTGTTATTTGTAGGGCGCCAACTGTACTCTATTATTATGAATCTAGGAGAATAGCGCTAATGGGATTATATGCAATATTTGTTAAAAACAATTCTGAATAAGGTCATCAAAATAAAGGTTTATTTGCAGCAAAGGATGATAAAGATGTGGTGGAAAATGAAAGAATCAGAACAGACAGTACTGACCAGCAGAAAAGAACAGAACAAAGTGATCAAGGTCTGAAATCAATAAATGTCAAGTCAGATATATTGATAAGTATATAAATAATGATTCAATGAAACTGACCTGCATGCAGTGTACACTGTATATATAAGGGGGGAGGGGGGTTGATAGATGCCTGTTATGGCGATTACTACACAAAATGATCAAAATAACTATCAGGAGACACTGTACTCTAAACTTTTCTCCACACTATAGAGCGGTAGCCCTATTAAAAGCCAAAGTAATGTAAACATTACAGGGACATTAAACACTAAATAAATCATTGCTTGAATGATGTATTCAGAGTAAAGATTAGCCTGAGAATAATTTGTATGTGTTTTAAAAAATTATCGGCCAGATTACGAGTTTTGCGTTATGAGTGGTGCAGTACTAACTTGCACATTTTTGTCACCGCTCATTTACCTACAGCGCTGGTATTACAGGTTTTCATAAACTCGGCGTTAAAAGGCAAGAATTGAGCATAGAGCAAAATTGAGCTCCATACCGCACTCCAATACCAGTGCTGCTTAAGTCAGTGGTGAGCTGGTTGTACGTGCTCCTGCACGATTTCCCCATAGACATCAATGGGGAGAGCCAGCTTAAAAAAAGTCTAACACCTGCAATAAAGCAGCGTAAAGCTCAGTAACGCAGACCCATTGATTCCTAGGGAAAAACTAAATTTATGTTTACACCTAACATGGACCCTGAGTCTAAACACCCCTAACCTTACACTTATTAACCCCTAATCTGCTGCCCCCAATATCACTGACACCTACATTATACTTATTAACCCCTAATCTGCCACTCCAGACATCACCGACATCTACATTATACTTATTAACCCCTAATCTGCTGCCCCCAACATCACTGACACCTACATTATACTTATTAACCCCTAATCTGCCGCTCCAGACATCACCGACACCTACATTATACTTATTAACCCCTAATCTGCTGCTCCGGACATTGCCGACACCTACATTATACTTATTAACCCCTAATCTGCCGCCCCCAATGTTGCCGGCCACTATAATAAACATATTAACCCCTAAACCGCCGCACTCCTGTCTCGCAAACACTAGTTAAATATTATTAACCCCTAATCTGCCATCCCCAACGTCGCCGCCACTATATTAAATGTATTAACCCCTAAACCTAAGTCTAACCCTAACACCCCCTAACTTAAATATAATTAAAATAAATCTAAATAAAACCTACAATTAATAACTAAATAATTCCTATTTAAAATGAAATACTTACATGTAAAATAAACCCTAAACTAGCTACAATATAACTAATAGTTACATTGTATCTAGCTTAGGGTTTATTTTTATTTTACAGGCAAGTTTGTATTTATTTTAACTAGGTAGAATAGTTATTAAATAGTTAACTATTTAATAGCTACCTAGCTAAAATAAATACAAATGTATCTATAAAATAAAATCTAACCTACAATTAAATAAATTACCTAAATTAAATACAATTATTTATTTTAGCTAGGTAGTTATTAAATAGTTAATAACTATTTAGTAACTATTCTACCTAGTTAAAATAAATACAAACTTGCCTGTAAAATAAAAATAAACCCTAAGCTAGATACAATGTAACTATTAGTTATATTGTAGATAGTTTAGGGTTTATTTTACAGGTAAGTATTTAGTTTTAAATAGGAATTATTTAGTTATTAATAGTAGGTTTTCTTTAGATTTATTTTAATTATATTTAAGTTAGTGGGTGTTAGGGTTAGACTTAGGTTTAGGGGTTAATAACTTTAGTATGGGGGTGGCAGATTAGGGGTTAATAACCCAGGTGCCTGACCAAACGGAGGTAAAGGTAATATCAACGAGGAAAGAAATAAAATATAGTGTAGAAAGTTTTTAACAATCAAAATACTGGAACAAGGCTTACCAGTGCTGTGTGTACGCGTTTTGGCCCTTACTATGCCAAGGGCCGAAACGCGTAGACACAGCACTGGTAAGCCTTGTTCCATTATTTTGATTGTTAAAAACTTTCTACACTATATTTTATTTCTTTCCTCAGGAGGATATTGTCATTTATTTGCTATACCCTTTCAGAGTCACAGTGGTATATCTGATTTTCACCTACTCTTATCTTTAGACATTCACGGATACTTTGTTTTCTATACCCACATTTCACGGATTAACATCAGAAGAAATTCAGCCTATTTTTTTGGACACTGTTTTTCAGTTTTTCTCAGTTATTTTTCACTTTTTTCACGCACTTTCCTCCATAGACTTATTGCCATTTTTAATTTTTGATGGATTGTTTTCATTGCCTATTAATTTCGATTTTTATTTTTTAAGCATTTGCTGTATTTTTACAATATTTTTATATTGACTTTTTTCACATTTTTTTGGACACACTGAATAGTTGGATTTATTTGGATTCACCACCTACACTTCAACATCATCACTGTTTTTTCACTAACTTACGGATTATATTGGACAGAGAGGATACCACCAATTGGAGTACACACACTTGAACTTTCCCAAACTAGGACACTTATTTAAAGGTTCACACTGCATATTCATTTACAAGACTATTTTCTATTTTTATTCATTTATTTATTATTTATTGATTATTTATTGATTATTGCATTATTCATTGCTGTGTTTTTAACTTTTTTTTTTAAATATTTGCTATTTAGCATGGATCCATGAGGTTGTTAAGTAGTATTTGTATTGAATAAATTACTCTGATTTTATTGATTATCGATTTTATTATCCTCGTTGATATTAGCTTTGCCTCCGTTTGGTCAGGCGCCTGGGTTCATATATTTTATTCTCTTACCATTTGGTGATTGCTAGGTATTACCAACCCTAGGCTATAGGTATCACAAGTAGGCGCTTAGTCCATTTCCCCCTTAATAATATTTAACTAGTGTTTGCGATGCGGGAGTGCGGTGGTTTAGGGGTTAATATGTTTATTCTAGTGGCGCCGATGTCCGGAGCGGCAGATTAGGAGTTAATAATTGTATTTTATTGTTTGCGATGTGGGAGGGCCTCGGTTTAGGGGTTAATAGGTAGTTTATGGGTGTTAGTGTTCTTTTTAGTAGTTTAGTTATGAGTTTTATGCTACAGCTTTGTAGTGTAAAACTCTTAACTACTGACTTTAGAATGCGTTACGAATCTTGCGGGATAGGCTGTATCGCTCACTTTTTGGCCTAAAAAAAAAAGCTTGTAATATTGGCGCTATGGAAGTCCCATTGAAAATAGACTTTACACAAATTGCGTAAGTTAATTTGCGTTACGGCCAAAAAAGTGTGCGGGACAGTGGTACCTACAAGACTCGTAATAGCAGCGGTAGTAAAAAAGCAGCCTTTTGAGGCTTAACGCTGCTTTTTTACTCATAACGCAAAACTCGTAATCTAGCCGTATGTAAATAGTTAACATATAACCTTTCTTCAGATGTAAAAATGTAATGCATTTTAAATATATGCTTAAGAGAAAAAAAAATACTTTAAATCTATGCAATATTTGATTTTAAATACAATTCTGAAAAACATCATTAAAGTCAATACAAATAAATATAAACTTGTTTATTTGCAGCAAAGAGTGAACAAGAAAAAAACGTAACTGACAGTACTGATGAGCAGAAAGGAGCAGGAGAATGTGACAACGATCTGAAAACAACAAATGTCTAATCTGAGACACGGGCACAATGATAAAAGACTCGCCGGCTTTTTTTGAGCATTATTTTGCAATGTAGGTGTTTCTCCATCACATCCATCATTCTACAGAGAGAGATAAAGAACTCTTGAGAAAAACAAATGTCTTTTTAAAAGGCTTTGAGGGACTTTGCAGTACTAACGAGATGTATAATATCCCCTCGTCAAAGCAGAGAGGTAACGATCATCAGACCCACAGCGAGACCATGGATACTCTACATATATATATTATTTAGTACTTGTGTGATTATCTTTAAAAATATAAAGGCTTATGACTGGCTTTTTACAGATTTGATTTTTAATAAATGAAAATCAAGATGGTAAAATAAATATACCTAAAAGGTGGTTACAATGTTTCTATATTATAATTTGTCATTTTGATCTGCTGAGGGTTAATGAGGTCCATAGGCCCCCTATTGAGTACTGTATCAGATTCATGTAACCTAAGTATTTGTGTCTGTATTCTTTATTATCTGCAGTACATTGTGTAATTTTTATTAAAATGTGTGTGTGTCAAGGGTTAGAAAGGTGTTGGCATCTGGCACCAATATGGTGCAAGTATTATGTTTTTCCATTTGAATGGGACGTACATAGTTAGTTTAGGCCAAAACATATTTGTCTTATCCAGGTCTTTCAATCCATAATGTTTGGATCATTTTGTTAATGTTGGCAAAATAAAATATGTTTTCTTATGATCTATCAGAATCACAGAAGAAAGCATTTGGGTTGCATGTCCCTTTTAAGGAACATTACAGTTACTTTATTTATGCATTAGAAATGATTCACTGCATTACGGAAGATAAGCATACAAAACAAACGTTGTAGAATAATTTAAAACTGTTATTATGTTACAAAAAAAACCCTAATCTTCCGCTTGTTGTAGTTTTTCCAGTGATCCCAATCTTGAGCTTGTTTTCAGCAGATAACTTCTGAACATCAGACAGTATTGTAGTTTTTCCAGTGATCACAATCTTGTGCTTGTTTTTAGCAGATAACTTCTGAACATCACCCAGTATTGTAGTTTTTCCAGGGATCGCAATCTTGCCCTTGTTTTCAGCAGATAACAAATTCTGAGCATTAACCAGTACTGTAGTTTTTTCCAGTGATCACAATCTTGCACTTGTTTTTAGCAGATAACTTCTAAACATCAGCCAGTATTGTAATTTTTCTAGTGATCACAATCTTGCCCTTGTTTTCAGTAGATAACTTCTGAGCATCAACCAGTACTGTAGTTTTTTTCCCAGTGATCACAATCTTGCACTTGTTTTCAGCAAAAAAAAACTTTTGAGCATCAACCAGTACTGTAGTTTTTTTTCCATTGATCACAACTTGTTTTTGTTTTCAGCAGATAACTTCTGAACGTCAGTCAGGGATTTTTTCCCCCAGTTATCATAATCTAAAAATATATTGCTGTTAGCACCCTTGAAGCTCATTATTGTTACCGCTTAAAAAGCAAAAAAATTTAATATCTATATGATTAATTTTCCAATTTTGTAATCCAAAAGTCAAATAAATGTTCACGTTAAATGATGAATAAAATGGGGATTTGTGAGTTTAGCAACTTCATCACAGGTGCCTGCATATTGACTGATCGTTTTTTCTTTAGTAGTGTATAGTGATACCAGTACTACTACTGTCTATTTGTGTATGTGCAAAATCAATGTTACATTAAAACACTTTTTGGGCTACTTGGCAATAAGTAAAAATGTGTTGTCCACTTATTTAATCCCTTTAGCTGAGGAATAAACAATGAAATGGCTGACTGTGATATTGTACATATGTAGAAAATTAATTTATGATCCCTTTAAAGGGACATGAAGCCCCACATTTTTCTTTCATTATTCAGATAGAGAATACAGTTTTAAACAACTTTCTAATTGACTTCAATTATCTTATTTGCTTCATTCTTTAGGTATTCTTTGTTGAAGAAGCAGCAATGTACTACTGAGAGCTATCTGAATGCATTGGTTGTGCCAATAACATGAGGCATATATGTGCAGCCACCAATCGGCAACTCCTGTGCCTACCTAGGCATGCTTTTCAACAAAGGATATCAAGAAAACAAAGAAAATTAGATAATAGAAGTAAATTGGAAAAAGTGTTTAAAATCACATGCTCTGTTTAAAGCATGAAAGAAAAAATGGGGTTCATGTCCCTTTAAAGGCACAGCAAATCTCAAAATGGTCTTGTATGAGTACTGAATAATACCATAGAGCAATAGTTACTACTACTTATCTCACAGTGCCCTCCACTAATATTAGCACCCTTGGTAAATATGAGCAAAGAAGGCTGTGAAAAATTATCTTTATTGTCTAACCTTTTGTTCAAAAAATACACAAAAATACTCTGTTTTCATGGATGTCAAACAATTGCAAACACAACACAGGTGTATCCAAAAACAAGAATCTTTGTTAAATATATGTGTGGCACAATTACTGGCACCCCTATGAATTAATATGAGAAAAATATATTTGAAATATATTCCCATTTATTTTAAAAATTGTTAGTACACCTGGTTGACTTGGAACAGGAAATCATTCAACCATTACTTCCTGTTTCATAAGGGTATAAATATGAGGTTACTCATAGGCCAAATTCACTTTCATCACAAAGGGGGATATATATCAAAGCATCAATCTCGGTGCATTTGCCGGCGTCAATATGCTCGTCAGACATTGCTGCCGCGGATCCACATACGATGCCCTTATTTATAAAATAAGCTTCAAAAACACGAGCGTCAAGTCTAACCCTAACACCCACTAACTTTAATATAATTAAAATAAATCTAAATAAAAATTACTATCATTAACTAAATAATTCCTATTTAAAACTAAATACTTACCTATAAAATAAACCCTAAGCTAGCTACAATATAACTAAAAGTTATATTGTATGTAGCTTAGGGTTTATTTTTATTTTACAGGCAAGTTTGTATTTATTTTAACTAGGTAGAATAGTTACTAAATAGTTATTAACTATTTACTAACTACCTAGCTAAAATAAATACAAATTTACCTGTCCTCCAGACAGGCAGAAGTCTTCATCCAGACGGCATATTCTATCTTCATCCTTCCGACACGGAGCGGCTCCATCTTCAAGACATCCGGCGTGGAGCATCCTCTTCTGTCGACGGCTCTTCAAGAATGAATTTAAATGACATCAAGATGGTGTCCCTTGAATTCCGATTGGCTTATAGAATTCTATCAGCCAATCGGAATTAAAGGTGAAAAAATCCTATTGGCTGATGCAATCAGCCAATAGGATTGATTTTGCATTCTATTGGCTGTTCCAATCAGTCAATAGAATGCGAGCTCAATCCTATTGGCTGATTGGATCAGCCAATAGGATTGAAGCTCAATCTTATTGGCTGATTGCATCAGCCAATAGGATTTTTTTACCTTTAATTCTGATTGGCTGATAGAATTCTATCAGCCAATCGGAATTCAAGGGTTGCCATCTTGGATGATGTAATTAAAAGGAGAATTCATTCTTGAAGAGCCGTCTACAGAAGAGGATGCTCCGCGCCAGATGTCTTGAAGATGGAGCCGCTCCACGTCGGAAGGATGAAGATAGAAGATACCGTCTGGATGAAGACTTCTGCCCGTCTGGAGGACCACTTCTTGCCGCTTGGATGAAGACTTCTCCCGGCCTCGTTGAGGACTTCTTGCCGCTTGGATGAAGACTTCTCCTGGCTTTGTTGAGGATGGATGTCCGGTCTTCAAAAACTGTAAGTGGATAAGACCTCAGATTCATGCTCATCGACCATGTACCCCCGCTTAGGAGGGGTGGTGACAGGCACAAACTCCTACTACAGAAGTAAGCAGAATGGATCTACAAACTGGATACCATCCATCCTAAAGGACTGAATATGGGTAACGATTGGCACTGCTTTCTATAAGTATGTTTGACCCTTTCATTTTATTTTATTGTATTTTATGTTATTCTATTTTACATATATCTGTTGGGTACATACTCCCTTACCTGGGATGTTTGAACACCATTCGGACTTTGGTTACTGTAAGCCTGTTTTTTGCTGTTTATCATTAGCTGTTGTCCAGGCTGGGTAACTTTATCGTAGTGGCTAGCTCATAGCAGTGCTCTTACTATGTACTTATAAGTATACATTTATTATGACATTAGGCCAAATTGGAGCTTAGTTGGACATAGCGTCCCATACCCCTATGACTGAGTCCACTAGCCTTATTCTGGGCCCCGCTCATTGTAGCCTTTGACTTGTTGTATATACTTATACGTGCAGATTTATAGGTATTTAGTACAGCATGCACACTACAGCTTTTATAATACATCCTATATTTTTTGCCCCTGTCGCCTTTTGCAATGTGCTTCTCTTGCATGCTGGCTCTCACATACTCCTTACTGTAAATGGCTCCGCTGTACGTTGTGTGTGCAGCTTATTCATTGTGTTCATTATGTGCATACATTACAGCCTGACTGTCTACTCATTATTCACATATATCTGCTGGCTACACCTTATATGGTGGTTCTTACATTGACACTTTGTACAGACGGACTTGTCCCTTCCCTGACTACGTATTACATTTTCCCAATGACTATACACTGCAACTGTATATCTTTCCCATTGATTGCAGCCTGTTGTACTGACACTGTTCCACTAGGGAGTTTAATGGTTAAACAGTATATATCTTTTCTCCTATTACAAACCACATAGAGGCATGCCCCCCCTGACATATCAGATACCTCTGGCTCGTTGACTGACAGCAGCTGGCGTGACAGGACTACTTACAGTCCTCCAACACTGTTGCTCTGGTTAGTGCATTGTAGCCACCCCTCTAGACACACGGTGCTGCTGTTTTGGACTGTTACCATACACGGTACGTTCTTGGGAATAGCGCTCTGCTGTGTGATCAGGGTCAGGGCCGGTGCTAGGATTTTTGGCCACATAGGCGAGGATACATTTTGCCGCCCCCCTCCCCTAATTACATACCATTCTAGTTAAAGGGATATGAACCCCAATTTTTTTAGAGCATGACATTTTAAGCAACTTTCTAATTTTCAAACAATGGTTGTGCTGCATAACAAATTAGATAGTGGTTGTGCTGCATAGCAAATCAGACAATGGGTGTGCTGCATAACAATTATATATATATATATATATATATATATATATATATATATATATATTTATATACATATATACACACACATATAGAGAAATTTTACATTGAGAAAGTTAATGTCCCAACAAAAGAAGGAAAGTTATGGATTACTGTTGTGGGTGAACATTCACACACACACACACATTTACACACACACACACACATACATTTACACACACACACACACACATTTACACACACACACACACATACATTTACACACACACACACAGACATACACACACATTTACACACCTTTATACACACAAATGCACATATTCATAAACACATTTAGAGAAGGGGACTAGGACCATGTTGCAACGATGGGGTTAAATCCAATCACAACCAGTCACCTATTGCTGTATAGAGATACTAAGAGCTCAGCAGTTATAATAATACAACATAATACACAGGTAAAGGCATTAAGTTCTGAACACCAGCTCCATTTCATCATAGATTATTTTGTTAGATTCTCTCTCATCAATTTGTTTAATTTTACAAATAAGTAAATGATAACATGTTATTAAATTTGATCATCCTTTTCCTAGTTTCTACTGTCCCTGTCCCGACTGATGGCAGAGGGAATGTCACACTAGTAATTTGCAAGTTCCTGAAAAGGCATCATTGTCCAGTTCAGGCTGTGTTAGTACTTCTTGGCCTGAATGGAATGCACTATTTCAAGTGTGCAATATTATGCTGCACTTGGGAAAGATTTAAAAAAAGGCTGACCGTCTCCTCCAAGCACTTTGCTGCCAGCCAGTAACAATGCCTTACAGTCGGTTATTTAAGCTTTAAGAATTTAAGCAGACTGATTCCCCATATTTCTGAAAAACAGTAAGAGATCCATAATACAATACAAAAAGTTGGCTTCTCCACCTGTTGGCTATTAACTGCAAAATACTGTAAAGCATGTAGCAAAGTGCTCAGAAACATGAGCTTAGAGAAACCATACACCTCCTATAGCAACAGTGTGGGAGATGTCACAGTAAAATTACACTGCAGCATAATATAATCACAATAAAAATGAAACCCAGACTCTCAGTAGCAGCCAGTGACCTTAGCAGCAGAGGAGTCTGTGCACAACAATTCTGTCTCTATGAAATTCAGGAAAGTCACTGTATGCCCTCTCTGGCCCCCTCACCACAGAGACCCGTCCCCGTCCGGGCTGTCCCCCACCATTCCTACCTCACTCAGTCGGTTGGTCTCTCTCTGACTTCACTCATCTCATCTGTAGGCTGGCTGGCCAGCATCAGTCACACTCACCCGTGGCTCAGCTAGATGGTACAGTGTGTACTTCTGTGTGTGAGTGAGCCATGTCACGTGGAGTCAGGCGCACAATTTTCTCCCTCGCTCTCAGAGTGACCTAGGTAGTAGACAGCTGCTGCGCAAATTGAGCTCCGCCTCCTCCATGCTCTGGCTGACGCGGATAGTGACACCACACGCACGCGTGGCACGCCCACATCCACATTCCCATCAGCACTCAGTTTATTATAATAGCAAAAGCCGGGCCAGCCCAGCAGGACAGGAAGACTTTATTAGACTAGACTAAGTAGCGTTGCAGGGGTAGCCAGCCAGAGCCAGGGGCGCAGCGATGGGCAAAAACTAAGTTCTATACAACATAAAAAATAAAAATGAATAAACAATAAAATTAAATCCTCGCAGTCTGCACCGCTCTTAGCGCCCCACCAGCTGGTGCGCCCTAAGGCGACTGCCTTTGCTGCCTTATAGCAAACGCCGGCCCTGATCAGGGTTATAGATGTGTTAGAGGGAGATAGGCATATCTGCAATCTACACTGATGTTGCTTTATTATGCTTAATGCTGGATATAGGTGTAACCCAGGGCTGGCTCAACATATTGTGCTGCCTGGGTCCCGAGAATGCAATGACACCTCTTAGTAGTAGCATTACTGATTAGTATATCAACCTACTAGCCTGGCCACTAACCTTACTAAGCCTGCATGCAACCAATGAGTGGGAAGGACGTTAGGGAAGAGATGCACTTGTCCCACCTTGAATGTGTCTTTGTGCATGATCAGGTTATCCTGCTGGGAGCCTGCACCTTACCTGATTGAGACAGAGGACAGGAGTTGTCTGGGTCTGACAGTGACTGACTCAGTAACTGAAGTGCTGCCCCTTGTCAAGTGCTGCCTGGGTCCGTTGGACCCACTTGGTCCCATGGTTGAGCCGACCCTGGTGTAACCTTGTTTCATTGCCCTCAGTGCTACGAATATTATTAGCATGTTTATCGCATCCTGCACGGTTATTTCATCCTACTTTATGCAGTATGTCTCACTCTCCAATTGATTAAGTGCCAATTTATTTAGTGCACATTATGTTGTATTTCCTATTTGCTGCACTGATATTCCTCTGGTCACATTACAGATTGGCATGTGTATATATTTATATTTATATCATGATGTATATTTAGATTACTGCTATGCTTTTATCATTGCTATGTCATTTCTCCCTTTTTCTTTCTTTTTGCTCTGTGCTAGCAGCAAGTTATGTCCATGACTTTGTTTTGTAATTTATACTTTTTAATGTTATATGTTCACTTAAATTGAGGTGGATGTTCTGGGATAGATTGGGTATATTGTATCTGATACTAATTAACTTGTATTCGGGTGTGTATGTATTTTGGTGTAAACAGTCTATGGCCCATATTTACAAGCTCCGTGTTGAAGGGCCCATATTTACAAGCTCCGTGTTGAAGGGCCGTGTTTCTGGCGAGTCTTCAGACTCGCCAGAAACACAAGTTATGAAGCAGCGGTCTAAAGACCGCTGCTCCATAACCCTGTCGGAAATCGCCCTCGCCGGAAATCAACCCAATCGAATACGATCGGGTTGATTGACACCTCCCTGCTGGCGGCCGATTGGCCGCGAGTCAGCATGGGGCGGCGTTGCACCAGCAGCTCTTGTGAGCTGCTGGTGCAATGTTAAATGCGGAGAGCGTATTGTTCTCCGCATTTAGCAAGGTCTTGCGGACCTGATCCGCAGTGTCGGATCAGGTCTGCAAGACCTTTGATAAATTGGGGCCTATGGTTGCATTGACAACAGTTTTTGGCCCAATTTCTGTTCACTGGGGGAGGGTCTTAGAGGGTATAAATGTTTGCTTGTCACATTTTATTGTTGGTCTGATGAAGGGGAGCTGTCCCCGAAACGTCACGTAAATAAAAGCTTATATTGCTTATCCTTAAGCCCAGCAAGTGCTTTCTTCGATTACCTTTATATATACTGTTATATATATATAACAATGCTGGATGACTGTTATGCCAGTTACCGCACAAAAATGTAACTCTACAAGACCATTGTTTTAAATCCATAAGAAGCCATATAATATCTAGGAAGAAGGAGACACAGAGGCGCCAATATGGCCTAGTAACGTCTGTACAATAATAAGATTATTAGTATTATTTTACTCCCCATTGTCTTATTATTGTACAGACGTTACTAGGCCATATTGGCGCCTCTGTGTCTCCTTCTTCCTAGATTCATCATCACCAGGGACCATCCTTTTGACAGAGTGCTGCCTCCCACTGGATATTGGATAATAAGGACTTTTTATTTTGTTTGTCATATTTATTTTGAGCTCCTGCTATAGCTCGCATTAATGTGATATACTGTATGTATTATATTTAATATTTGGGTTCTAGTTATTTTCAAGATTTAGGTTTCAGGAAGCGCCCCCATGGGATTAGTGTTATCTGTATTTCCCATTTTTATCTAGCCATATAATATCTGCAATTTTACTTAGTCTATTTTAGTTTCAGATCAACATCGCAAGTAGTACATCCCAGATACCCTATTATAACCATACAATAAATAGCAGTTTGAAAAACTACATTTTGGTGGGGCAGAGCTCTGTGCAAGTGCCAGGGAGCAAGCTAGAGAAGCGCATGTTACATGGCGGGTCAACAAGTGTTTGGCAGATTTGGTTAAATAACCCGGGATGGGGCTTGGTGTCCAACACAATACAGATTTTTTTTTTTTTTTTTCTTTAAAGGGGTTTATTGGTACTGGCAGACAGCTGCCAGTACCTAAGATGGTGGCAACAGTTAAAGGGGGGAGGGTTGTTAGAGAGCTGTTTGAAGGGAGATCAGAGAGGTTGGAGGGTTAGGGGGATCTTACACTGCAGAAAATAAAGATAGAGGGATAGGGATAGAGGGATAGGGATAGGTATATTTTATTAAACATTTTGGCCCGTGTACATGGGCTTTAACACTAGTGCATAATAAAAAGACAATACAATAACACAGTCTGAGTAGTAGATTTTTTTTCTGATAAATTTCAGTTATCAATTTCCACTCCTCCTGTGGAATTTGACGGTGAAAGTTTCCACAAATCAGGTGTAAATGTTTTGTTTTTAAATTGAGTGGATGCACAATTAGTTAAATCCATGATTACACCAATGTTTAGGCTGAAATGTGTCAGATTTCTGCAGGAATTGTAATCTATGATGGTTGGATCCTTTAGTTTATTGTTGGCAAAATAAAACCATCTTTTTTTTCTTACTGAATTTACCGCACAGGGACTGCCATGCCTGTTGGTTCCTGGAGGTCATGTGATCTAGGAGCTGTATCCAGTGGTTCATCTGAAGTAAGAGAGAAAACTTTAACACTAGAGGCATCATATTCCTATTTGAGATTAAAGCCTATAAGGAAACCGCTAGGGTGGGTGAAGGCCTTGGCTTGTTTCCTCAATTGCTATTCTTGAAATAATTATTTGGATTTTTTTTCTTAATCCAGAGTGAGATGCCCACCACTTGCCAAATTTGGAGGAGCCCAATCCAGACCTGTTACTAGAACTGACAAGGTTTGGGTTAGAAAACGCCCCTTTGTGTTGCTGTGTATTATCGTGTTACCTCTGCTGAAGCCATTTAGAGGCAGACATGTGACAGAGTTAGCCTGCCATGTCCTCTATACATTCTCAGAATTAAGAAACATACAATTTTCAGACTTAAAGGGATATTAAACCCAAATGTTTTCTGTAATGATTCAGATAGAACATGCATTTTTAGACAATTTTCTAATTTACTCCTATTATCAATTTTTATTTGTTCTCTTGGTATCTTTATTTGAAAAAGCAGGATTGAAAGCTTAGGAGCCGACCCATTTTAGATTCAGCACCTGGGCTTGCTGATTGGTGGCTAAATGTAGCCACCAATCAGCAAGCAATATCCAGGGTACTAAACCAAAATAAATCCAGGCTATCCAGGGTGCTGAACTGAGCAAAATATGCATTGAAAGTGTATCACAAAGGGTTTCTAGAATTAATAGGGATCGTGGCTTCTGCAAAAGTTCGGCAAAATTGCCACTTTTTGGCACTTTCAGCAGGCGGGGGCAGCAGACAGTATGCTCACTCAAACCTAACAGCTTATGTGTAGTAAAATATTACATACGTAACTGTAATTAAACCTACACTACCTGCATCGCACTGGAAATATCTTTTTTATATGAAATAGCTCTGTGAAACCACAACCCATACAAAATGGCTGAGCTTGCACGGAAAACATCTTATTATTTTATCAAACTTTTTATGGTCTCCCAGGCTCCCTTATGTATCTGTCCTTATTTTCTGCAACATGTAAAATCTTCTTGTCACACATTTAATACTGTACTCTTGTACTCTTATTCAGTTAATCATTTTGATGTATCTGACAGTTTAAATGAGAAATAGAATTTAAAGATTTGCAGAAAAAGTTGCTAAATATATTAATCTAGACTATGTGAATGAAGAATATTTGTACAATAAAGTGTTTCAGTAACTATTGTATAATTTGTAGATTTCCTATGTGAAATTTGTTGATTCCTTAGTTACCCTTATTTTATTCTAAAGAAGCTAGCAACCCTATTTCTGTCTGAGATAACAACTGAAAATTGTTATTTTACTACATATCTCTAATATATTCTGCTTAATCTTGTTTACAAAGCTTTTCTGTATCCATTGCAGCTGTACTGACATTTTCAGAATAGGTAGAGGTTTCAGCAGGCAAAACCAGCTCTCTCATAAGAAAAATAAGGTTAAGGGAGCTATTTGTAAACAATTTAATACACATCAGCAGGTAAACTAGATCATTAGGAACATGTTACAGGGAGAATATTTTAAAGTACACTTCCCTTTATTACCCCTCATACTCAGAATGATTACCTCCAGAAAACAAAAAAATTGTTATCTTAATCATTAATTTCCAATGTTATAATTCATAAACTGAATGCGCGGGATTAATGACACAAGATGTCAGTTTCAGGGGTTTTATTGCAGCACTAGCTGAAGGATTTGTAAGTTAATTGATTCCCTTTAACAGTGTGTAGTGATATTAATAGGTGATGTGTGCCATTAACCTGTTGTGTGCCAAATCCATAGTGTGGGAAGAGTGGGCGTGTGTGTTTATTGCTTTAATGTTTTTGCTAATCTGTATCAGTGTAAAATTGCTTATTAATTATGCTTTAATTTAAAGGGATATTGAACAGTATGAGATTATAATACAAAATGTTTAATATAGTTAATATATTTTCATTATTTATTTTGTTTCCATCTCATGTAATTGAACGTAATAGTTTTTTTTAAATTCCACTGAGTTTATATAAAGTGTTTGTACTTAAAGGGACAGTCAACACCAGAATTTTTGTTGTTTAAAAAGAAAGATAATCCCTTTATTACCCATTCCCCAGTTTTGCATATCCAACACAGTTATAATAATACACGTTTTACCTCTGTAATTATCTTGTATCTAAGCCTCTGCTGACTGCCCCCTTATTTCAGTTCTTTTGACAGACATGCAGTTTAGCCAATCAGTGCTCACTCCTAGGTCACTTTACGTGCATGAGCTCAATGTTATCTATATGAAACATGTGAACTAATGCCCTCTAGTGGTCAAAATGTATTCAGATTAGAGGCAGTCTTCAAGGTCTAAGAAATTAGCATATGAACCTCCTAGGTTTAGCTTTCAACTAAGAATACCAAGAGAACAAAGCAAAATTGGTGATAAAAGTAAATTGGGAAGTTGTTTAAAATTGCATGCCCTATTTAAATCATGAAAAAAAAATTGGACTTGACTGTCCCTTTAAGTTGCCCCTTATCTGTTTCCCCTGCTGATAGCAAATAGGAACAGATAGGCGCCTGTTACTACACAGAAGTAGAGTACTTTATAGAGATCTTATATCTTCAATATTTAAAGGGACATTAAACACTAAGGGCCAGATTACAAGATGAACTCAATTGTGCGCTGGTATTACAAGTGAGGTGGAATGCGAATGCAACCTCACGTTTGCATTACTAGGAAGCATAGCGCTTACGAGAGTGCGCTTCCATAGGCTCCAATGGGCAACTCATTATCATGCCTTCAGACACAGAGAACTAGCGCAGCAAAGGGGGTAAGTAGCACAGCGTTGGGAAGCGATTATATATGTATATGAATATATATATTTGTGTTTATATGTGTATATGAATATATATATTTGTGTTTATATGTGTATATGAATATATTTATTTGTGTTTATATATGTATATGAATATATTTATTTGTGTTTATATGTGTATATGAATATATTTATTTGTGTTTATATGTGTATATGAATATATTTATTTGTGTTTATATGTGTATATGAATATATATATTTGTGTTTATATGTGTATATGAATATATATTTATTTGTGTTTATATGTGTATATGAATATATATTTATTTGTGTTTATATCTGTATATGAATATATATTTATTTGTGCTTATATGTGTATATGAATATATATTTATTTGTGTTTATATGTGTATATGAATATATATATTTGTGTTTATATGTGTATATGAATATATATTTATTTGTGTTTATATGTGTATATGAATATATATTTATTTGTGTTTATATCTGTATATGAATATATATTTATTTGTGTTTATATATGTATATGAATATATATTTATTTGTGTTTATATCTGTATATGAATATATATATTTGTGTTTATATGTGTATATGAATATATATATTTGTGTTTATATGTGTATATGAATATATATATTTGTGTTTATATGTGTATATGAATATATATTTATTTGTGTTTATATCTGTATATGAATATATATTTATTTGTGTTTATATATGTATATGAATATATATTTATTTGTGTTTATATCTGTATATGAATATATATTTATTTGTGTTTATATGTGTATATGAATATATATTTATTTGTGTTTATATGTGTATATGAATATATATTTATTTGTGCTTATATGTGTATATGAATATATTTATTTGTGTTTATATCTGTATATGAATATATATTTATTTGTGTTTATATGTGTATATGAATATATTTATTTGTGTTTATATATGTATATGAATATATATTTATTTGTGTTTATATCTGTATATGAATATATATTTATTTGTGTTTATATATGTATATGAATATATATTTATTTGTGTTTATATCTGTATATGAATATATATTTATTTGTGTTTATATGTGTATATGAATATATTTATTTGTGTTTATATGTGTATATGAATATATTTATTTGTGTTTATATGTGTATATGAATATATATTTATTTGTGTTTATATCTGTATATGAATATATATTTATTTGTGTTTATATATGTATATGAATATATATTTATTTGTGTTTATATGTGTATATGAATATATTTATTTGTGTTTATATATGTATATGAATATATTTATTTGTGTTTATATGTGTATATGAATATATATTTATTTGTGTTTATATCTGTATATGAATATATATTTATTTGTGTTTATATGTGTATATGAATATATTTATTTGTGTTTATATGTGTATATGAATATATATTTATTTGTGTTTATATCTGTATATGAATATATATTTATTTGTGTTTATATATGTATATGAATATATATTTATTTGTGTTTATATCTGTATATGAATATATATTTATTTGTGTTTATATGTGTATATGAATATATTTATTTGTGTTTATATATGTATATGAATATATTTATTTGTGTTTATATGTGTATATGAATATATATTTATTTGTGTTTATATCTGTATATGAATATATATTTATTTGTGTTTATATGTGTATATGAATATATTTATTTGTGTTTATATGTGTATATGCACACATTAACATAAGTATATATATAAGTTAAAGAAAGAAAATAAGTGTTTTAGAAATAAGCAGAAATCAGGGAAAAAGAAGGGAAAGGGGAAGAAAGGCAGTCTTACTCAGCACTAAACTATTATCCACAAATCAATGTTACACTAAAGGAGTTAAATCTGTATCAGTAATACTAATAGCCAACTGTATCTAATAATTGACATATATTTAATGCCACGTGCAAACAAATGTCATATAGCAGCAAGAAAGCATTATATAACAGCTAATGCTTAGTTAGTTGCTACAGCAGGGGCCCCTGGAATATTTACTATCCTTAGAAGAAAATGTCTCAAGTGGAAATGATGTTCAGTCCCATGTTGGACTTGCGTGATATCTGGGATCTCATTAGCCAACAGTGGATATTAAATAACAACAGTTTTTTCTGTTCCAGACTCCCAGTCTAGGTTCTCTGAAATACCAGACTGCCAGACAACAAGTGCAGTGTCAATTTATTACCCAGTTGTGAGATCTAACCCTCTCTTTTCAATGGACCATATTATCTCACCATATCAATATTATTGTCATCATATTGATCTTATGTGAGAGGAACTTTCAAACTGTGTACTCACTCCAGTTAATTGTGGTCATATACAGCGGAGTGTATCCAGCTAATACCTCCTTTGCTAACACGGAGTATGCTTCTTATCCACACCGTTTCACAATGTGGGTTTTCATCCGACCATTAGTCCTGCGGTCAGAGAGAGACCTTTAATCTGTTCCTTGTATTTTGTCCACTGGGTGTCGATACACTGCACCAACGCTAACCGGTGCAATCATCAATAGTTATATCCACTGTTGTCCTCTGTATTTTTCAACGCTACTGCTAGATAAGTGCTTAAAGTGAAGGAAAACTTTCAGGAATCAAATTTTACATTTCACCGTGTTTGTAAAAATACTTACCATTTATTCTGGAAGCCGCTCCAGCGCTTCCCCCGTCCGTCACAAGTCTCTTCTTACGTCACCAATGAAGAATCTGGCTTCCTCCAATCACGGCGTGGCCTCAGGCAATGTGAGCGCTATATGTATAAAATGGTTACAAACACAACAGATTTACAGGACCATTTTTACTTATTACAGAGTAGCTTGAAAAGCTTTAAATGTAACATTAGTTTTGTGAATTTAGGACGCAAATAGATACAAACACTACCTGCTCAATCAATTTAAAGGGATGTTAAACAGAAAATAATGATGTATCAAAGCAAAGATTAGCCTTAGAATAATATGTAGATGTATTGTTTACAATTATATTAGTTGTTTAAAGGGACATTAAACACACCAAAATATTAATATAAATTGTTTACGTCACCAATGAAGAATCCGGCTTCCTCCAATCACTGCATGGCCTCAGGCAATGTTTGCTCTGGGGGGAAGCCATGATTGGAGGAAGCCGGATTCGTCATTGGTGACGTATGAAAAGGATTGCGATGGGCGGGGAAGCCCTAGAGCGGCTTCCAGAATAAAAGGTATTTTTACAAAAACTGTGAAATGTAAACTTTGATGAATGAAAGTGCTCTTGTTTTCAAGTTTTTTTTAAAAACAGGGCACTGATTCATCAAAGTTTACCTTCACTTTAACGGTTTATACCATAGCATAGTTATACCATAGCACTAAACGACAAGCTACAAGTGTTTCACCCCGTGGGCTTAAGGCTTTTTTCGGCATTAATTAATTTGCATTTGTAATTAAACAATTTATATTAATATTTTGTGGTGTTTAATGTCCCTTTAAACAACTAATATAATTGTAAACAATACATCTACATATTATTCTAAGGCTAATCTTTGCTTTGATACATCATTATTTTCTGTTTAACATCCCTTTAAATTGATTGAGCAGGTAGTGTTTGTATCTATTTGCTTCCTAAATTCACAAAACTAATGTTACATTTAAAGCTTTTTGAGCTACTCAGTAATAAGTAAAAATGGTCCTTTAAATCTGTTGTGCTTGTAACCATTTTATACATATAGGGGTCGATCCGATATAAATCGTCGCCCGCAAAAGCCGGCGACGCCAATATTTACGCTGATTTGGTATCCTATATACGGCGTAACCTAGAATTTACGCGCGTATATTTCTGCCGTCGCCCGTAGTTTTTTGGGCCATAGGCAGGTATACCAAACCAGCGCAGTTTGGTATCCAATATGCAGCGTAAGGACTTACGTGGCGAAAATGGAGAAAACTTACTCCATTTTCACCTCGCCACAAAAAGCAGCCGTAAGAAGCCTTACGCTGACTATTGGAGCCCCGTAACTCCCTAAACTAACTAGAAAATAAACCTAACACCTAACGCATGCGCAATGTCTATCTCCCTGTCAACCGCGATCTGCTAAATAAAACCTAACACCTAACACCTAACGCATGCGCAATGTCTATCTACCTGTCAACCGCGATCCCCCCCCCCCCCCCGAAATCCGTAATAAAGTTATTAACCCCTAAACCGCCGCTCCCGGACCCCGCCGCCATCTACATAAACTAACCCCCTACTGTGAGCCCCTAAAACCGCCGCCATCTACCTTATCTATCCCCTAATCTGACCCCTTACACCGCCGCCACCTATATAAAAATTATTAACCCCTAATCTAATCCCCCTATACCGCCGCCAGCTATATTAATATTATTAACCCCTAATGTAAGCCCCTTACACCGCCGCCATCTCTATTAAAATGATTAACCCCTAATTTAATCTACCTACCCCGCCGCCAGCTATATTATCTATATTAACCCTAAGTATATTATAGTTAATATAGGTATTACATTATATATATTAACTATATTAACCCTAATTATATTAGGGTTAATATAGTTAATATAGTTACTATAGTATTTATATTAACTATATTAACTCTATCTAACCCTAACTAAATTTATATTAAATTAATCTAATTCATTTATAAACTAAAATATTCCTATTTAAATCTAAATACTTACCTATAAAATAAACCCTAAGATAGCTACAATATAATTAATAATTACATTGTAGCTATGTTAGGGTTAATATTTATTTTACAGGTAAATTGTTAATTATTTTAACTAGGTATAATAGATATTAAATAGTTATTAACTATTTAATATCTACCTCGTTAAAATAATTACCCAATTACATGTAAAATAAATCCTAACCTAAGTTATAAATACACCTACACTATCAATAAATTTAATAAACTACAAACATCTATCTAAAAATACAATTAAATTAACTAAACTAAATTACAAAAAAAAAAACCACTAAATTACAAAAAATAAAAAAAAATTACAAGATTTTTAAGCTAATTACACCTATTCTAAGCCCCCTAATAAAATAATAAACCCCCAAAATAAAAAAATTCCCTGCCCTATTCTAAATTAAACAAATTTCAAAGCTCTTTACCTTACCAGCCCTTAAAAGGGCCTTTTGTGGGGCATGCCCCAAAGAATTCAGCTCTTTTGCATACAACAAATACAATCCCCCCCCCCCATTACAACCCACCACCCACATACCCCTATTCTAAAACCACCCAAACCCCCCTTAAAAAAGCCTAACACTACCCCCCTGAAGATCTCCCTACCTTGTCTTCACCACACCGGGCCGAACTCCTGATCCGATCCGGGCGATGTCTTCCTCCAAGCGGCAAAGAAGAATTCTTCCTCCGGCGATGTCTTCCTCCAAGCGGCAAAGAAGAATTCTTCCTCCGGCGACGTCTTCCTCCAAGCGGCAGCAAAGTCTTCATTCTTCCGGCGGCATCTTCAATCTTCTTTCTTCGCTCCGCCGCCGCGGAGCATCCATCCCGGCCGACTGCTGTACTACGAATGAGGTACCTTTAAATGACGTCATCCAAGATGGCGTCCGCCGAATTCCGATTGGCTGATAGGATTCTATCAGCCAATCGGAATTAAGTTAGAAAAATCTGATTGGCTGATTGAATCAGCCAATCAGATTCAAGTTCAATCCGATTGGCTGATCCAATCAGCCCGTCAGATTGAGCTCGCATTCTATTGGCTGTTCCGATCAGCCAATAGAATGCGAGCTCAATCTGATTGGCTGTTCGGATCAGCCAATCGGATTGAACTTGAATCTGATTGGCTGATTCAATCAGCCAATCAGATTTTTCTAACTTAATTCCGATTGGCTGATAGAATCCTATCAGCCAATCGGAATTCGGCGGACGCCATCTTGGATGACGTCATTTAAAGGTACCTCATTCGTAGTACAGCAGTCGGCCGGGATGGATGCTCCGCGGCGGCGGAGCGAAGAAAGAAGATTGAAGATGCCGCCGGAAGAATGAAGACTTTGCTGCCGCTTGGAGGAAGACGTCGCCGGGAGGAAGAATTCTTCTTTGCCGCTTGGAGGAAGACATCGCCGGAGGAAGAATTCTTCTTTGCCGCTTGGAGGAAGACATCGCCCGGATCGGATCAGGAGTTCGGCCCGGTGTGGTGAAGACAAGGTAGGGAGATCTTCAGGGGGGTAGTGTTAGGCTTTTTTAAGGGGGGTTTGGGTGGTTTTAGAATAGGGGTATGTGGGTGGTGGGTTGTAATGGGGGGGGGGATTGTATTTGTTGTATGCAAAAGAGCTGAATTCTTTGGGGCATATCCCACAAAAGGCCCTTTTAAGGGCTGGTAAGGTAAAGAGCTTTGAAATTTGTTTAATTTAGAATAGGGCAGGGAATTTTTTTATTTTGGGGGTTTATTATTTTATTAGGGGGCTTAGAATAGGTGTAATTAGCTTAAAAATCTTGTAATTTTTTTTTATTTTTTGTAATTTAGTGGGGTTTTTTTTTGTAATTTAGTTTAGTTAATTTAATTGTATTTTTAGATAGATGTTTGTAGTTTATTAAATTTATTGATAGTGTAGGTGTATTTATAACTTAGGTTAGGATTTATTTTACAGGTAATTGGGTAATTATTTTAACGAGGTAGATATTAAATAGTTAATAACTATTTAATATCTATTATACCTAGTTAAAATAATTAACAATTTACCTGTAAAATAAATATTAACCCTAACATAGCTACAATGTAATTATTAATTATATTGTAGCTATCTTAGGGTTTATTTTATAGGTAAGTATTTAGATTTAAATAGGAATATTTTAGTTTATAATATGAATTAGATTAATTTAATATAAATTTAGTTAGGGGTGTTAGGGTTAGATAGAGTTAATATAGTTAATATAAATACTATAGTAACTATATTAACCCTAATATAATTAGGGTTAATATAGTTAATATATATAATGTAATAACTATATTAACTATAATATACTTAGGGTTAATATAGATAATATAGCTGGCGGCGGGGTAGGTAGATTAAATTAGGGGTTAATCATTTTAATAGAGATGGCGGCGGTGTAAGGGGCTTACATTAGGGGTTAATAATTTTAATATAGATGGCGGCGGTGTTAGGGGCTCACTTTAGGGGGTTATAGATATAATATAGCTGGCGGCGGGGTACGGGAGCGGCGGTTTGGGGGTTAATAACTTTATTAGGTTGCGGCGGGGTACGGGAGCGGCGGTTTAGGGGTTAATAGCTTTTTTATTGTTAGGCTAGTGAGGGGGGATAGCGGATAGAGGGTTAGACAGTGCGGGCTATGTTAGGGAGGCGTGTTAGACAGTGCGGGCTATGTTAGGGAGGCGTGTTAGACAGTGCGGGTGTTTTAGACTTTAGTCAGGTTTTATAGGCGCCGGCAGTTTCTAACGTGGCGCAAGTCACTGGCGACGCCAGAAATTTGTACTTGCGCAGATTTCTGGACATCGCTGGTTTGTCAGACTTACGGCATGTTAGCATCTGACGGCGACCTATATGGGATAGCTCGAGTTGCGAGCTGAAACTGCGGGCGACGCCGGTTCCCTCGCTTGCGCCGCAAACTGCGATCTATATCGGATCGCGCCCATAGTGTCCAATAGACTGGCACTTTACTGAGCCTACCCCAGTATGCTCTTCAACTAAGGATACTAAGAAAACTTAATTTAAATTCTTATGTCCCTTTATTGTGACATTTCATTTTAATCAAAATTGCCTCTGCTCTCAGTAATGTTTATTTCATACCAACTTCATTTTGTAACTTTGTCGTAGATTCCAATCCATCAAAAGTTTCATACAGCGTTCATAACTTGTTTATTTTTCTTGGGGGGTTTTGTGTTTTTTTTTTTTTAAATCTGTGCCAATTCATTTGAAAACATTTCAATAGACAGGTTTTAAAAACACATTTGAGAAACATTACCAGTACTGACCAGAAGCTCAATTGCTTCTTTATGTTTATTTTGTTCTTTGAAACACCAACTTATTAACCTCTTAACGACATATGACGGAATTTTCTTTCATGTAATTAGCAAGAGTCCATGAGCTAGTGATGTATGGGATATACATTCCTACCAGGAGGGGTAAAGTTTCCCAAACCTCAAAATGCCGACAAATACACCCCTCACCACACCCACAAATCAGTTTTACAAACTTTGCCTCCTATGGAGGTGGTGAAGTAAGTTTGTGCTAGATTCTACGTTGATATGCGCTCCGCAGCAGGTTGGAGCCCGGTTTTCCTCTCAGTGTGCAGTGAATGTCAGAGGGATGTGAGGAGAGTATTGCCTATTTGAATGCAGTGATCTCCTTCTACGGGGTCTATTTCATAGGTTCTCTGTTATCGGTCGTAGAGATTCATCTCTTACCTCCCTTTTCAGATCGATGATATACTCTTATATATACCATTACCTCTGCTGATTCTCGTTTCAGTACTGGTTTGGCTTTCTACAAACATGTAGATGAGTGTCCTGGGGTAAGTAAATCTTATTTTCTGTGACACTCTAAGCTATGGTTGGGCACTTTGTTTATAAAGTTCTAAATATATGTATTCAAACATTTATTTGCCTTGACTCAGGATGTTCAACATTCCTTATTTTCAGACAGTCAGTTTCATATTTGGGATAATGCACTTGAATCAATTATTTTTCTTACCTTAAAATTTGACTTTTTTCCCTGTGGGCTGTTAGGCTCGCGGGGGCTGAAAATGCTTCATTTTATTGCGTCATTCTTGGCGCGGACTTTTTTGGCGCAAAAAATCTTTTCTGTTTCCGGCGTCATACGTGTTGCCGGAAGTTGCGTCATTTTTGACGTTCTTTTGCGCCAAAAATGTTGGCGTTCCGGACGTGGCGTCATTTTTGGCGCCAAATAATGTGGGCGTCTTATTTGGCGCTAAAAAAAATATGGGCGTCGCTTTTGTCTCCACATTATTTAAGTCTCATTTTTCTTTGCTTCTGGTTGCTAGAAGCTTGTTCCTTGGCATTTTTTCCCATTCCTGAAACTGTCATTTAAGGAATTTGATCAATTTTGCTTTATATGTTGTTTTTTCTCTTACATATTGCAAGATGTCTCACGTTGCATCTGAGTCAGAAGATACTTCAGGAAAATCGCTGTCTGGTGCTGGAACTACCAAAGCTAAGTGTATCTGCTGTAAACTTTTGGTAGCTATTCCTCCAGCTGTTGTTTGTATTAATTGTCATGACAAACTTGTTAATGCAGATAATATTTCCTTTAGTAATGTACCATTACCTGTTGCAGTTCCATCAACATCTAATGTTCAGAATGTTCCTGATAACATAAGAGATTTTGTTTCTGAATCCATCAAGAAGGCTATGTCTGTTATTCCTCCTTCTAGTAAACATAAAAAATCTTTTAAAACTTCTCTTTATACAGATGAATTTTTAAATGAATATCATCATTCTGATTCTAATGACTCTTCTGGTTCAGAGGATTCTGTCTCAGAGGTTGATGCTGATAAATCTTCATATTTATTTAAAATGGAATTTATTCGTTCTTTACTTAAAGAAGTACTAATTGCTTTAGAAATTGAGGATTCTGGTCCTCTTGATACTAAATCTAAACGTTTAGATAAGGTCTTTAAATCTCCTGTGGTTATTCCAGAAGTTTTTCCTGTTCCTGGTGCTATTTCTGAAGTAATTTCCAGAGAATGGAATAATTTGGGTAATTCATTTACTCCTTCTAAACGTTTTAAGCAATTATATCCTGTGCCGTCTGACAGATTAGAATTTTGGGACAAAATCCCTAAAGTTGATGGGGCTATTTCTACCCTTGCTAAACGTACTACTATTCCTACGTCAGATGGTACTTCCTTTAAGGATCCTTTAGATAGGAAAATTGAATCCTTTCTAAGAAAAGCTTATCTGTGTTCAGGTAATCTTCTTAGACCTGCTATATCATTGGCTGATGTTGCTGCAGCTTCAACTTTTTGGTTGGAAACTTTAGCGCAACAAGTAACAGATCATGATTCTCATAATATTATTATTCTTCTTCAACATGCTAATAATTTTATCTGTGATGACATTTTTGATATTATCAGAGTTGATGTCAGGTTTATGTCTCTAGCTATTTTAGCTAGAAGAGCTTTATGGCTTAAAACTTGGAATGCTGATATGTCTTCTAAATCGACTCTACTTTCCATTTCTTTCCAGGGTAACAAATTATTTGGTTCTCAGTTGGATTCTATTATCTCAACTGTTACTGGTGGGAAAGGAACTTTTTTACCACAGGATAAAAAATCTAAGGGTAAAAACAGGGCTAATAATCGTTTTCGTTCCTTTCATTTCAACAAAGAACAAAAGCCTGATCCTTCATCCTCAGGAGCAGTTTCAGTTTGGAAACCATCTCCAGTCTGGAATAAATCCAAGCCTTCTAGAAAAGCAAAGCCAGCTTCTAAGTCCACATGAAGGTGCGGCCCTCATTCCAGCTCAGCTGGTAGGGGGCAGGTTACGTTTTTTCAAAAAAATTTGGATCAAATCTGTTCACAATCTTTGGATTCAGAACATTGTTTCAGAAGGGTACAGAATTGGTTTCAAGATAAGACCTCCTGCAAAGAGATTTTTTCTTTCCCGTGTCCCAGTAAATCCAGTGAAAGCTCAAGCATTTCTGAAATGTGTTTCAGATCTAGAGTTGGCTGGAGTAATTATGCCAGTTCCAGTTCTGGAACAGGGGCTGGGGTTTTATTCGAATCTCTTCATTGTACCAAAGAAGGAGAATCCCTTCAGACTAGTTCTGGATCTAAAAATATTGAATCGTTATGTAAGGATACCAACGTTCAAAATGGTAACTGTAAGGACTATCTTGCCTTTTGTTCAACAAGGGCATTATATGTCCACAATAGATTTACAGGATGCATATCTGCATATTCCGATTCATCCAGATCATTATCAGTTCCTGAGATTCTCTTTTCTGGACAAGCATTACCAGTTTGTGGCTCTGCCGTTTGGCCTAGCTACAGCTCCAAGTATTTTTACAAAGGTTCTCGGTGCCCTTCTGTCTGTAATCAGAGAACAGGGTATTGTGGTATTTCCTTATTTGGACGATATCTTGGTACTTGCTCAGTCTTTACATTTAGCAGAATCTCATACGAATCGACTTGTGTTGTTTCTTCAAGATCATGGTTGGAGGATCAATTCACTATAAAGTTCATTGACTCCTCAGACAAGGGTAACCTTTCTGGGTTTCCAGATAGATTCAGTGTCCATGACTCTGTCTTTAACAGACAAGAGACGTCTAAAATTGATTTCAGCTTGTCGAAACCTTCAGTCACAATCATTCCCTTCGGTAGCCTTATGCATGGAAATTCTAGGTCTTATGACTGCTGCATCGGACGCGATCCCCTTTGCTCGTTTTCACATGCGACCTCTTCAGCTCTGTATGCTGAATCAATGGTGCAGGGATTACACAAAGATATCTCAATTAATATCTTTAAAACCGATTGTACGACACTCTCTAACGTGGTGGACAGATCACCATCGTTTAATTCAGGGGGCTTCTTTTGTTCTTCCGACCTGGACTGTAATTTCAACAGATGCAAGTCTTACAGGTTGGGGAGCTGTGTGGGGATCTCTGACGGCACAAGGAGTTTGGGAATCTCAGGAGGTGAGATTACCGATCAATATTTTGGAACTCCGTGCAATTTTCAGAGCTCTTCAGTCTTGGCCTCTTCTGAAGAGAGAATCGTTCATTTGTTTTCAGACAGACAATGTCACAACTGTGGCATACATCAATCATCAAGGAGGGACTCACAGTCCTCTTGCTATGAAAGAAGTATCTCGAATTCTGGTTTGGGCGGAATCCAGCTCCTGTCTAATCTCTGCGGTTCATATCCCAGGTATAGACAATTGGGAAGCGGATTATCTCAGTCGCCAAACGTTGCATCTGGGCGAATGGTCTCTTCACCCAGAGGTATTTCTTCAGATTGTTCAAATGTGGGAGCTTCCAGAAATAGATCTGATGGCGTCTCATATAAACAAGAAACTTCCCAGGTATCTGTCCAGATCCCGGGATCCTCAGGCGGAAGCAGTGGATGCATTATCACTTCCTTGGAAGTATCATCCTGCCTATATCTTTCCGCCTCTAGTTCTTCTTCCAAGAGTAATCTCCAAGATTCTGAAGGAATGCTCGTTTGTTCTACTGGTAGCTCCGGCATGGCCTCACAGGTTTTGGTATGCGGATCTTGTCCGGATGGCCTCTTGCCATCCGTGGACTCTTCCGCTAAGACCAGACCTTCTGTCGCAAGGTCCTTTTTTCCATCAGGATCTCAAATCTCTAAATTTAAAGGTATGGAGATTGAACGCTTGATTCTTGGTCAAAGAGGTTTCTCTGACTCTGTGATTAATACTATGTTACAGGCTCGTAAATCTGTATCTAGAGAGATATATTATAGAGTCTGGAATACTTATATTTCTTGGTGTCTTTCTCATCATTTTTCTTGGCATTCTTTTAGAATTCCGAGAATTTTACAGTTTCTTCAGGATGGTTTAGATAAAGGTTTATCCGCAAGTTCTTTGAAAGGACAAATCTCTGCTCTTTCTGTTCTTTTTCACAGAAAGATTGCTAATCTTCCTGATATTCATTGTTTTGTACAAGCTTTGGTTCGTATAAAACCTGTCATTAAGTCAATTTCTCCTCCTTGGAGTTTGAATTTGGTTCTGGGGGCTCTTCATGCTCCTCCTTTTGAACCCATGCATTCATTGGACATTAAATTACTTTCTTGGAAAGTTTTGTTCCTTTTGGCGATCTCTTCTGCCAGAAGAGTCTCTGAATTATCTGCTCTTTCTTGTGAGTCTCCTTTTCTGATTTTTCATCAGGATAAGGCGGTGTTGCGAACTTCTTTTGAATTTTTACCTAAGGTTGTGAATTCCAACAACATTAGTAGAGAAATTGTGGTTCCCTCATTATGTCCTAATCCTAAGAATTCTAAGGAGAAATCATTGCATTCTTTGGGTGTTGTTAGAGCTTTGAAATATTATGTTGAAGCTACTAAGTCTTTCCGAAAGACTTCTAGTCTATTTGTTATCTTTTCCGGTTCTAGAAAAGGCCAGAAAGCTTCTGCCGTTTCTTTGGCATCTTGGTTGAAATCTTTAATTCATCATGCCTATGTCGAGTCGGGTAAAACTCCGCCTCAAAGGATTACAGCTCATTCTACTAGGTCAGTTTCTACTTCCTGGGCGTTTAAGAATGAAGCTTCGGTTGATCAGATTTGCAAAGCAGCAACTTGGTCCTCTTTGCATACTTTTACTAAATTCTACCATTTTGATGTATTTTCTTCTTCTGAAGCAGTTTTTGGTAGAAAAGTACTTCAGGCAGCGGTTTCAGTTTGAATCTTCTGTTTATGTTTTTCATTAAACTTTATTTTGGGTGTGGATTATTTTCAGCAGGAATTGGCTGTCTTTATTTTATCCCTCCCTCTCTAGTGACTCTTGCGTGGAAAGATCCACATCTTGGGTAGTCATTATCCCATACGTCACTAGCTCATGGACTCTTGCTAATTACATGAAAGAAAACATAATTTATGTAAGAACTTACCTGATAAATTCATTTCTTTCATATTAGCAAGAGTCCATGAGGCCCGCCCTTTTTTGTGGTGGTTATGATTTTTTTATATAAAGCACAATTATTCCAATTCCTTATTTTTTATGCTTTTGCACTTTTTTCTTATCACCCCACGTCTTGGCTATTCGTTAAACTGATTTGTGGGTGTGGTGAGGGGTGTATTTGTAGGCATTTTGAGGTTTGGGAAACTTTGCCCCTCCTGGTAGGAATGTATATCCCATACGTCACTAGCTCATGGACTCTTGCTAATATGAAAGAAATGAATTTATCAGGTAAGTTCTTCTTTCCGTCATAAAACAATTGAACAAACAGAAAGCTGTGTCCTTAAAGGGTTAAGTAAGAAATCCTTACATAATCACCTTCTGTATACACATGCATGATTTTTTATATTATCTTTGTCTAGCAAAGCCCATTACTAAAAATTTAAATTGTATCATATATCTATCCTACTTCCCACTGAGAGAGTAATTCATTCTGCTGGCTTAGTGTACACAGCTTTTTTATAGCTTATACTGTAGAAAGGTTCAGTATAAATAGGGATACTGTGGACAAAATCACCCATTTCAAATACAAAAATCAATATAAATGATTTATTTGTACACTATTTAACACTCCAGCAGGTAAAATGGATGATTGAAAACAATTTAAAGGGCCATGATACCCAAATGTTGAAACACTTGAAAGTGATGCAGCATAGCTTTGAAAAGCTGGCTAGAAAATATCACCTGAGCATCTCTATGTAAAAAAGAAAGATATTTTACTTCAAAATGTCCTAAATATTCACACCCCATTGTAAAGGACTTTAAGCAGCCAATCAGTATGTCTGTCCCGGGACAGGCAAGGGAGCGAGCTTTCGTGCACACTCATGTTATTTCCCTATTAAGTTTAAGGAAGTTTACTATGAAATCTCATGATAGTTAAGTGAAATCTCATGAGATCAGAGTAAAGGAGTTCATGACCTCAGGACTGTTGATGCTGATTGGCTGCGTTTCATTTCTTCTTCTTTTCTTTTATTACCTGCAGCTGGAAAGAAGCTGAAGAATAACTTTTTACACAGAACTTACTCTGGTGAGCTGAAGAAATTGTGAGGTCAAATATCTTCCTTTTTTACATAGAGATGCTCAGGTGATATTTTCCTGTCAGCTTTTTACAGTTATACTGCATCAGTTTCAAGTGATTTGGCATATGAGTATTATGTCCCTTTAAAGTGGAGAACAATTTAGAGTACACTGTCCCTTTAAAGCTTTTTACATGTTTCACTTTCTCACTCATATTAACCCAGCTTGATACGGGTTTCCTACTCCATGCTGACTTCTATGTAGAGCTTCCAGTTGATGGTGACATCAGGGGATAGTACCAAAAATATGGAGAGCCCTATGGGAATGTCTGTATGGAAATCCAAAACCAATAAGTAAACTCCTAGACTGGCTCAATCGATAGTTAAAAGATAAAGTTTATTGAACAAGTGGATAAAAATATTACATCACAATGTGGGTAAAAAAGTAAAACTGCATGGAGATTAAATTACCTGGCATCTGACACGTTTTACCCGTAATCATAGATATTGATTGCAGGCTTCTATACGAAATGCATCAGAGGCTATTGGGAGTTCCTCTAATGTAATCTCCATCAGAAAACATTTTTAAATACCTTTTTCACATAATTTCATCAAAATCATATTTTAGCCTCATTTAAATTAAACATCATAACTGACCTCACAGTCTACTTGAAAATGTTTATTGTTTAAAAAGATAATCCCTTTATTACACATTCCCCGGTTTTGCATAATCAACACTGTTACATTAAAAAAAGTAAAGTCCAAAGTTAAAGTCCAACTTAAACTTTCATGATTCAGATAGGCCATGTAATTTTAAACAACTTTATCATTTATTTTTATCATCAATTTTGCTTTGTTCTCTTGGTATTCTTAGTTGAAAGGCCGCCTCTGATCTGAATGCATTTTACAGTTTTTCACAACCAGAGGGCGTTAGTGCATGTGTTTCATTATAGATAACATTGTGCTCATGCATGTGGAGTTATTTAAGAGTCAGCACTAATTGCCTGAGAAGAAAGTCTGTCAAAAGAACTGAAATAAGGGGGCAATCAGCAGAAGCTTAGATAAAAGGTAATCACAGAGGTACAAAGTATATTAATATAACTGAGATAAGAGGGCAGTCTGCAGATGCTTAGATACAAGGTAATCACAGAGGTAAAAAGTATATTAATATAACTGAGATAAGGAGCAGTCTGCAGAGGCTTAGATACAAGGTAATCACAGAGGTAAAAAGTATATTAATATAACTGAGATAAGGAGCAGTCTGCAGAGGCTTAGATACAAGGTAATCACAGAGGTAAAAAGTGTATTAATATAACTGATATAAGGGGGCAGCTTGCAGAGGCTTAGATACAAGGTGATCACAGAGGTAAAAAGTGTATTAATATAACTGAGATAAGGGGGGCAGTTTGCAGAGGCTTAGATACAGGGTAATCACAGAGGTAAAAAGTATATTTCTATAACTGAGATAATGGGCAGTCTGCAGAGGCTTAGATACAAGGTAATCACAGAGGTAAAAAGTATATTAATATAACTGAGATAAGGAGCAGTCTGTAGAGGCTTAGATACAAGGTAATCACAGAGGTAAAAAGTATATTAATATAACTGATATAAGGGGACAGTTTGCAGAGGCTTAGATACACGGTAATCACAGAGGTAAAAAGTATATTAATATAACTGAGATAAGGAGCAGTCTGCAGAGGCTTAGATACAAGGTAATCACAGAGGTAAAAAGTATATTAATATAACTGAGATAAGGGGGCAGTCTGCAGAGGCTTAGATACAAGGTGATCACAGAGGTAAAAAGTGTATTAATATAACTGAGATAAGGGGGGCAGTTTGCAGAGGCTTAGATACAAGGTAATCACAGAGGTAAAAAGTATATTTCTATAACTGTGTTGGTTATGAAAAACTGGGGAATGGTAAATAAAGGGATTATCTATCTTGTTAAACAATAACAATTTTGGTGTTTAATATCCCTTTAATACAGTTTTTACCTCTGTGATTATCTTGCATGTAAGCCTCTGCAGACTGCCCCCTTATGTCAGTTTTATTTTTACACACTTGCAATTTAGCCAATCAGTGCTGACTCATAAATAACTTCATAAAAGTGAGCACAATGTTATCTATATGACACACATGAAAAAGCACTGTCTAGCTGTGAACAACACTGAGATGAGAGGTGGCCTTTAAAAGCTTAGAAATGTGAGCCTACCTAAGTTTAGCTTTAAACAAAGGATACCAAGAGTACAAAAAAAATGATGATAAAAGTAAATTGGAAAGCTGTTTAAAATGACATGCCCTATCTGAAACATTATAATTTTAACTTGACGCGCTCAGTTTACATTTTAATAAAAAATACTTTAATGGCTAAATATATAAAATAACTAAAATCAGTTGTAAACTGTAAAATATGCCCATCAGAAAATGTTAATTATAAATATTACAGACGATTACATGGAAATGTTGGTGGCACATATCATAAAGATACATTATAAAAGAAGTGCAGGCAAACATATAAGGCCGTAATAATGAATACTGAATCAGTTAGCCACCATGATTTACTTTGGCGACCATCACATAATATGCTCTCTGCGTAAGTCTGTGTGATTGTAATTGCTGTCATTTAAAGGAAGGACTAAAATGACTTAGAAATCAAATCATGCGCTTTATCCATAAAACCTTTAGTCTAACAGTGGCACAACATCCATCAAACACTAATTAAGAGCAGCATAAGCATCTCATAAACCACGTGTATTGCGCTGTTCTTACATGCCGGTAGCCTCTATACCTTGCCTGTTGCCTTAAAGGGACAGTAAGCACAGTGCATTAGCATAATCAGCAAATGCATAATAAAGAGATAATATGAAAGCACTTTAGCCTGAATTCCAAAGCTAGTTCAAGTTTCTTTCCCAGTACCATCAGCCAATCACAAAATGCATATATGTATACTCTGTGAATTCTTGCACATGCTCAGTAGTAGCCGGTGCCTCTGAAAGCGTTCATATAAAAAGATTTCATACATATAGATAATAGAAATGGAAAGTTGTATAAAATCATGTGCTGTATCTGAATAATGAAAACTGAATTTTGACTTTAGTGTTTCTTTAATAAAGTGCTCATTTCTACTTCTCCTGGCTACTTGTTAAAGGGATATTACACTAAAAAATGACTTTTCTGATTCAGACAGAACAAACCATTTTCCAGTTTACTCTATTATCAAATGTGCCTCATTCCCATGGTATTCTGTGCTGAAGAGATACCTAGGTAGTATCTATAGCACTACATGTCAGGAGACAGTGCTGCCCTCTAGTGCTCTTGTAAATGGTTACCATTATTGCAAAACAGCTGACATATAGGGCTCCTAAGCTTATGCCCCTGCTTTCAACAAAAGATACCAAGACAACAAAGACAAATTGATAATAGAATTAAAGTAGAAAGTTGTTTAAAATAGCATGTTCTGAATCTGAATCATGAAAGAAAAATGTTAGGTTTCATATTTCACAACCTCAAGAAAGCCCAATTGTTACATTCACAAGGTATGAAAACAAAAAACAATAAAATAATAATACTGAAAATCAGTATACACAAACACACACACACATATATATATAGTCGTATGCAAAAGTTTAGGCACCCCTGACAATTTCCATGATTTTCATTTATAAATAATTGGGTGTTTGGATCAGCAATTTCATTTTGATCTTTCAAATAACTGAAGGACACAGTAATATTTCAGTAGTGAAATGAGGTTTATTGGATTAACAGAAAATGTGCAATATGCATTAAAACGAAATTAGACGGGTGCATGCATTTGGGCACCCCAACAGAAATATCACATCAATATTTAGTAGAGCCTCCTATAGCAGAAATAACAGCCTCTAGACCCTTGCTATAGCCTGTAATGAGATTCTGGATGAAGGTATTTTGGACCATTCCTCTTTGCAAAACATCTCCAGTTCAGTTAGGTTTGATGGTTGCCGAGCATGGACAGCCTGCTTCAAATCACCCCACATATTTTCAATGATATTGAGGTCTGGGGACTGGGATGGCCATTCCAGGACATTTTACTTGTTCCTCTGCATAAATGCCAGAGTAGACTTTGAGCAGTATTTTGGGTTGTTGTCTTGTTGAAATATCCAGCTCCGGCGTAACTATGAAAGGACCAAAATCCTTAACTCTCCTATTTCGAAGCTTGAAGTATCCAGAGCAATTCAAGATCTCTCTCTGAATAAAGCCCCGGGCCCATATGACCTTCCTAACGAATTTTATAAGATACTATATCCTGTAATTGTTTCTTACTTCACCTCATTATATAATGATATGTATATTAAGGGTACCCAGCCTTCCTCCAGCTTTACTGCCTCTTATACTACCTTAATTTTAAAACAAGGGAAAGATCCTGAAAAAAAGGAATCATATAGTCCCATAGCTCTGTAAAATACAGACTATAAAATATTCACCTCCATTCTAGCATTTAGGCTTCAGTCCCTCCTTCCTACCATCATACACAAGGACCAGGCAGGATTTATGTTTAAACGTAATTCTTCGGCTAAAATAAGAGAAGTTTTTCTTACCATTGACTATTTCAAAACTAGGGAGGGGCTAGGGGTGGGGAGAGAGGGGACACCTCGGACTTAACAATTATCTCAATAGATGCAGAGAAAGCCTTTGACTCAGTCCATTATGACCACCTATTTTATTCTCTCCAATGCTTTGGTTTGAATGGTAATTTTCTTAAATTTATTACCAATTTATATAACTCAGCCTCTACAAGGATGTTAGTTAATGGTTTGGTTTCTTCAGATATATTCCTTAAAAGAGGTACCAGACAGGGATGTCCCCTCTCCCCCCTCCTCTTCAACCTCTCTATTGAACCCTTCGCTATCTACATCAGACACCATCTCGGAGGGATCATGATAGGTAAGAAGGAAATGAAAATAGCTTTGTATACTCATCTGAATATTCCAAAACTTCTTTTAACTATAGAACAGTTTGGATCCTTTTCTGGGTACAAGGTGAATACTACTAAATCTGAACTCATGTGGATTAAACACCCTAATAAGCCTCCTTTAAATATACCATTTACGATTGTCTCCGAATCCTTTAGATATCTTGGTATTGTAATTTCTCCAAACCCTGACATGTGGTATAGCCTTAATATTTCTCCAATGTTAAATACAATAAAGGAGAGCCTGAAGAATTGGCATAACCTCCCCTTATCTTTATCAGGCCAAATAGCTTTATACAAAATGGTCTGTCTTCCCAAAATTCTTTATGTTCTCCAAAACACTCCATTGATTCTTAAGAGAATCGACATTCTAATGATTAACTCTGCTTTGAGCTATTTCATCTGGCAAAATAAAAAACCCAGAATCTCACTAGCTAAACTCTCCCTCCCTAGAAAATTTGCAGGGCTGGCTTTGCCAGATCTCAAAATTTATAATTATGCTTTTCTTGTGCGTCTAGTGATGGATTGGATTTTCAGTAAAGATTATGCAACAGATAACGAATTAGAAAGAAGTGTAATTGCTCCATTTCTGCCCTCAGCAATAATTCATTGTAACTCTAGTGTACTACCTAATGAGGTGAAAAAAATGAGAACTATATTTAATCCACTCCAGGCTTGGCGAAAAGTTTGTAAATTATTGGACCAAGATTATGGGGTATCTAAATACATGCCTTTGCTAGGTAATCCACAATTCCAAGCAGGACTCCAAACATCACCCTTTCAAAGGTGGTCTAGACTAGGCCTACATAATGTTTTCCATATATTAGATTCTGATAACAAGTGCATTAAAACGTTTGGTTCCCTTCGTGAGGAGTTCAATTTACCTCAAAAGGACTTCTACGCGTATCTACAAGCAAGACACTTTCTGTTTGATCTAACAAATAAGTTGGCTGGAAATGGACCTTAGGGAGCATAGCAAACTGGCTTGTGTTAGCCAAAAATGGACACATGTCAGTTTCCCCTTGTTATCAAGCCATGAGTTCTTTAAAGGGTAACATTAATCTGGAAAATATTTCGTCCAAATGGGCCTCAGTTTTGTATAGTTCTTCGCAGAATTATGTGAACACTGATCTCATTCAACATTCAATTCTTGAAGTAATACGAACTACTCTCTCCATCTCCTGGAGAGAATCTCACATTAAGCTACTTTTTATGACGTATTTTACCCCTGATAAAGGTTTTAGATATGGAAATTCTAACTTCCATACTTGTCCTAGATGTTCACTACCAGCGGCTAATCTTGTGCATATGCTATGGGAGTGCCCAGGGATTAGACATTTCTGGTTCAAGTTACAGTATTGGCTCAACAAAATAGGGATCTCCCCCATGACATTAAAACTGACATACATACTGTTTCTCCAGGAGGACTCGAAAAATCGGCAGTTAAAATACAGATTTGTTAATACAGCCATTCTAGTGGCTAGATAGCTAATTTTCAAAAAATGAAAAAGCAGGAAGACCCCCAGTATTCCGGAGGTTAAGAGCTGTTTGAAAAAACAATGCATTCTAGAACAGATGGATACTAATCGAACTGATGAACAGGATATTACTGTCTTTTTTTCAAAATGGTCACTTTTTATTAAAACCCTCTTCTCTAATGAAATTGATTACTTAATTTACCCATTTAGAAATTCTGAACTGATACTGTTAAAACTTTGGTAACAGTTTTGCCATATATGTCCCTGTACCCTCCTTCCCCTTACCCAGTAGTCAAATGAGGTTTATTGGATTAACAGAAAATGTGCAATATGCATCAAAACGAAATTAGACAATAAAATAATAATACTGAAAATCAGTATACACAAACACATACACATATATATATAGTCGTATGCAAAAGTTTAGGCACCCCTGACAATTTCCATGATTTTCATTTATAAATAATTGGGTGTTTGGATCAGCAATTTCATTTTGATCTATCAAATAACTGAAGGACACAGTAATATTTCAGTAGTCAAATGAGGTTTATTGGATTAACAGAAAATGTGCAATATGCATCAAAACGAAATTAGACAGGTGCATAAATTTGGGCACCCCAACAGAAATATCTCATCAATATTTAGTAGAGCCTCCTATAGCAGAAATAACAGCCTCTAGACCCTTGCTATAGCCTGTAATGAGTGTCTGGATTGTGGATGAAGGTATTTTGGACCATTCATCTTTGCAAAACATCTCCAGTTCAGTTAGGTTTGATGGTTGCCGAGCATGGACAGCCCGCTTCAAATCACCCCACAGATTTTAAATGATATTCAGGTCTGGGGACTTGGATGGCCATTCCAGGACATTTTAGTTGTTCCTCTGCATAAATGCCAGAGTAGACTTTGAGCAGTATTTTGGGTCGTTGTCTTGTTGAAATATCCAGCTCCGGCGTAAGTTCAACTTTGTGACTGATTCCTCAACATTATTCTCAAGTATCTGCTGATATTGAGTGGAATCCATGCGACCCTCAACTTTAACAAGATTACCAGTACTGGCACTGGCCACACAGCCCCACAGCATGATGGAATATCCACCTAATTTTACTGTGGCTAGCAAGTGTTTGTCTTGGAACGCTGTGTTCTTTTGCCGCCATGCATAATGCCCCTTTTTATGAACAAATAACTCAATCTTTGTTTCATCAGTCCACAGCACCTTCTTCCAAAATGAAGCTGGCATGTCCAAATGTGCGTTTGCATACCTCAAGTGACTGTTTGTGGCGTGTGTGCAGAAAAGGCTTCTTCTGCATAACTCTCCCATACGCTGAATTGTTGAACGATGCACAGTGACACCATCTGCAGCAAGATGATGTTGTAGGTCTTTGGAGGTGGTCTGTGGGCTGTTTTTGACCGTTCTTGCCATCCTTTGCCTTTCTGATATTTTACTTCTGGCCTTAGCAAGAACTGTGCCTGTCGTCTTCCATTTCCTAACTATGTTCCTCACAGTGAACACTGACAGCTTAAATCTCTGCAATAGCTTTTTGTAGCCTTCCCCTAAACCATAATGTTGAAAAATATTTGTTTTCAGGTATTTGAGAGTTGTTTTGAGGCCCCCATGTTGCCACTCTTCAGAGGAGAGTCAAAGAGAACAACAACTTGTAATTGGCCACCTTAAATACCTGTTCTCATGATTGGATGCGCCTGTCTATGAAGTTCAAGGTTTAATTGGCTCACCAAACCAATTGTGTGTTCCAATTAATCAGTGCTAGGTAGTTACAGGTATTCAAATCAACAAAATGTCAAGGGTGCCCAAATTTATGCACCTGTCTAATTTCATTTTGATGCATATTGCACATTTTCTGTTAATCCAATAAACCTCATTTGACTACTGAAATATTACTGTGTCCTTCAGTTATTTGATAGATCAAAATGAAATTGCTGATCCAAACACCCAAATTATTTATAAATGAAAATCATGGAAATTGTCAGCGGTGCCTAAACTTTTGCATAAGAGACCACTTGTCAAGCAAAAGTGTATCCAACGCCATCCAAAGAAAGGAAAGACCTGTGGAGGTTTAAAAACACCTCACATCTTCTAAAATCTACACAGGAATCTTCAAGAATCGACATTATCTTCATTTTCAAAAAACTGAACTTCTACTCTTTACTAAAGGGAAATCAACAAGGATCATCAAGGAATCCTCTAAACTGTTTGTGCAAAATCAGGGAAACAACCATCAGAGCCTGCTTGGGAAGTTAAATACCCCAAAGTTTTGCATACATTTTTAACTCTACACCATCCGGAAACTTTTTAATTCACCAGCACAAACACTGGTTTGGTTTTGTGCTAAAATATAGGATATTTTATTTGCATCAACCATTGGCAATTGCTTCATTTATTTGATTGAAAGGCATCTACCATACCCCTGAGAGGGGAAGTCTTGTATTGTCCCTTTCCAACAGTGATATTATATTTATTGAAAAGGTATTCTTTTACTGGCACTACGCAGATGCTAATCATCTTTGATTTCTACATTCTACCATACTCAACAGAGGAGGGCTATCATATGCTGAGAATGTTTAGTAAAATAATTAAACTAGTCTCATAAAAATGAGGTTTTGTAGCTTGAGTAGGAATTTCCAGCATATATTCCTTTGCTTGATATGTGGATATTCGAACTAGTAAGAAGTTCAATGAATTATAAAAATAAATATATCCTTCTTTCACAACTGAATGGTTTTCAATTGCAGGAATTGTATTAATTAGTAAACAGATTTAGGCTAACACAGAAATTAGATCCAGGTATGAGGATATTAGAAAAATAACAACCTGTTCGTCTGTACTGTGTTTTATTAATTCAGTGCAAGGTTTAGTGAGGATATTGCTTAGCATACAAAGAGAAACTGAGAGTCAATATTCTAGCAGCAAGTAACAGTTCATACTCAATCCGGTCATGTGTTATTGCAACAAGTGATATTAAGAAAGTAACTTAATATAAAGTGACTATGTTACAAATACTTGCGGAAAAGAATAGGCTCTTCTGTGTCAAACCGAATGCGTGCTGATTGCCTGTCAGCTGTTCAGCGAGGAGCTGTACTGCAGAGAGGAGAGATCCGGCAGCGTGAGAAGGAAGGCGCTCTGTGTACTGACAGAGAGCAGATGACGTCAACTGAACAGCGTTCCGGATTCAGTAGTGCAGCGGTAAAGTTTTGGAGAGAATAAACTTTTCCTGTAGTGCTTTTAATCCAGAGCGAATACAGAGGTTATTCCAATAAGATTGTCCAAGTTCCAAGAACAAGATAGTTCAGTGTAAGAGCTTTCAGACTTGAATACAGGTAACGATTCACCTTAGCAGGTAGGTCTGTCTGGCTTGAAAGTTGTCAGCAAGTGTGATTCAATAAACAAGCAACTACAGGTGTTCTGATCAAGCTATTTAAGGGGAGTGAACTTAGAGCAGGTAATGGATCTTCTTAAAGAGACAGTATCGTGACAGATCCCCTCTTTCAGGAAGGGGTGTATCGTGTTTTCGGAGCCGGTTTGGAAGGATAATTACTATGAAATTCAGTAAGTAAACGGGGAGCATGAATATCTTTCAGAGGTATCCAAGAATCCTCTTCTACTCCGTACCCAGTCCAATGAACCAAATATTCCAACTTATTATGTCGCAGGCGAGAGTCAAGAATCTTCTCAACCTCGTATTCAGTTTGATCATCAACAATTGAGGTGGTATCAGTGTGAGATAATGAATCTGTTGATCCAAGATAAGGTTTTAGCAGGGAGACGTGGAGGGATGGATGGATTCTCAATGTTGATGGTAAACGTAAAGTTAAAGCATTACTATTAATGATCTTTATAACCTTGAATGGTCCGATGTATTGATTTGCTAATTTCTTCGCTGGCACTTTGAGCTTGAGATTTTTCGTAGAGAGCCACACTAGATCTCCTAGTTTATAAGAGGGAGGTGCTTTATGTTTTTTATCAAAATAAAGTTTCTGGTTATCTTTTGCGTCTTGAAGATTTGTCCTCAATGTCAACATGGATGCCTTGATATTGGTAAGATGATCCTCTACATAAGGAGTAGATGATGTAGTAGACGTTTTGGGTAATGTCAAAGGATGGAATCCATACGTGGCAAAAAAGGGAGACATTTTTATGGATGAATTGTAGGCGTTATTATATGAGAACTCAGCCATGGGTAACCAGTCTACCCAGTCATCTTGAATATGTGATACATAACATCTTAAGTATTGTTCCAAGGTCTGATTAAGACGCTCCGTTAGGCTATTTGACTGAGGGTGAAAAGCTGTTGACATTCTAGGAGTTATCTTGAGTAGGTGACAGAGTTCTTTCCAAAACCTGGAGGTGAACTGTGTTCCTCGGTCGGTTACGATGGATGTGGGTAAACCGTGTAGTTTAACGATATTTGAGAAGAACACATTTGCGGTTAATATTGCATTAGGGGTCTTCTTCAGAGGTATGAAATGTGCCAAACGAGTCAAATGATCAACCACTACCAAAATGGTTGTGAAATTTTGTGAGTTAGGTAAATCTACGATAAAATCCATGCCAATCATGGTCCATGGAACTTCTGGTACAGGTAGAGGGTTTAATAAGCCAAAAGGTTTATGATGTGCCTTTTTGTTTCTTGCGCAAACATCGCAGTTTCGTATGTAAGAAATGACATCCTCCTTCATGTGAGGCCACCAGTATTGTTTATTTAATAAGTCGTGGGTTTTATTCATTCCTGGATGTCCAGACATCGGGGTGTCATGAATATGTTGAAGAAGTTCCTTGCGTAGAGATGATGGTACGTATATGAGTTCATTAAAACGGAACAACCCAGAAACAGTATCTTTCGAGCATGATGTTGGTATGGAGTTGTCCATATCTTGAGCAGTGTGTAGGTCTGATAAGAAGGTGCTTGCTGTTGCTAAGATCTTGTGCGAAGGGATGACAGATCTGACTTCCTCTGACTCATAGTGTGGAATTAAGGATCTTGATAGAGCGTCGGCCTGGATGTTTCTTGACCCGGGTCTGTAACTTAGCTGAAAGTTAAAGCGGTCAAAAAACAGTGACCAGCGTACTTGTCTTGAAGAAAGTGTCTTGTTTCTTTTTAGATATTGTAAGTTCTTGTGGTCAGTTAATACCTGGAAAGGTTCTTCAGTTCCTTCTAGTAGGTGCCTCCAATGCTCAAGGGCACTCTTTATTGCTAATAACTCCAGATCTCCAATGGAATAATTCTTTTCAGCAGTGGTAAGTAATCGAGAATAGTAGGCAACAGGATGACGGTCTTGAGTTCCTTCGCGTTGTTGAGACAGAATGGCACCAAGACCTATATTTGAAGCATCTACTTCCAAGGTGAACTGAGAATCAGGGTTCGGTAACTGCAAAACTGGTGCTGTAGAAAAACTTTTCTTTAATAGGTCAAATGCTTCCTGAGCGGAGTCTGTCCATTTGAATTTTTGTTTGCCAGTGAGCTTAGTTAATGGTTGAACTATTGTTGAAACCCTTGTATGAATTTTCTATAGAAATTCGAGAAGCCTAAAAATCTTTGTAAAGATTTAAGCATTGTGGGTGTTGGCCAAATAAGTACGGCTTCCACCTTGTCAGGATCCATAAGGATTCCAGTTGGGGTGATGATGTATCCAAGAAATTTAATTGTATTTGCATGGAATTCACATTTCTCAGCTTTGGCATATAAACTATGTTCTCTTAATCTTGTAAGGACCCAACGTACGTGCTTAACATGTTCAGTGATATTTTTAGAAAAAATCAATATATCATCTAGATATATAACTACGCACACATCCATTAGATCTTTGAATATATCGTTGATAAAGAATTGGAATGTGGCGGGGGCATTTGTTAAGCCAAACGGCATGACGTTATACTGGAATAGCCCATAACGGGTCCTGAAGGCTGTTTTCCATTCATTCCCTTTTCGCATTCTGATAAGATTATACGCCCCCTTGAGGTCTAACTTGGTAAAAACAGTAGCGTCTGCCAGCCTTTCCAGCAATTCAGGGATAAGAGGCAGGGGATACCTGTTTTTAATTGTGATTGCGTTTAGACCTCTATAATCAATAATAGGCCTACGGGTTCCGTCCTTGTTAGTTACGAAGAATATCCCCGCGGCAGCGGGTGAGGTTGAGGTAGAGATAAATCCCTTTCTTAAATTATCATCAAGATAATCTCTAAGATATATTAATTCCTTTTGGGACAAAGGAAAAATACGACCAAAAGGGATAGTGGTACCTGGTTTAGTCTCAATGGGACAGTCGTATGGACGGTGAGGGGGCAAATTTTCTGCTTCCTTGAGATTAAAAACATCTGAAAAATCGGAATATTCTGAGGGTATCTGTTTTTGAACATGATTAATTTCTACATACGGGTAACATGTAGTGGAACAATAGGATGAGTTGAAGATGAAAGAGTTTTTGCACCAATCTATTATAGGGTTGTATTTTTGCAACCATGGGAGTCCCAATATAATGGGGTGTAGAGAACTAGGAATTACATCAAAGGTGATGTATTCCTTGTGATTTTTGTCAGTTGTAACTAAGAGAGGTATTGTATGGTGTGTAATAGGCCCTTTTAATTAAGTGGAACCATCAATTACCTTCACATACACAGGATTTTGCTTGAGCACACAAGGTATTTTATTTTTATTTACAAGGTTTTTATCAATGAACATTCCATAAGCACTGGAGTCAATCATAGCCACGTTCTTGAGAAGATGTTGATCCCACTGCAAAGACAACGGTATTGTTATGCATGTATCACAACTAAATACAGTTTTAGGGTTAACTGATAAAATCTTACCCCGTTTTTGTTGGTTCAAGATAGGACAATTAGACACCGTATGATCCTTTTGACCACAATACATGCATACATTTGCTTGTCTTCTTCTAGACTTTTCCTCTTGGGAAAGTGGACCCTTGATAGTGCCGATCTCCATAGGGACTGGTGTTATGTTACCTCTGTCAGGGTGATTAGTTGTATATTTCTTTGGATAGGGTTCAGTGTGTTGTTTCTCAGAGCGTCGTTCTCTGTATCTGCGGTCCATCTGAATACATATTTTAATAAGAGCATCTAAGGACTCTGGAAAATCAATTTGAGACAATTCATCTTTTAAATGTTCTGAGAGTCCCAATCTAAATTGGTTTCTTAGACTCACATAATTCCACTGTGAGTCTGTGGCCCATAACTGGAACTCTGCTACATAATCTTCCACTGGTCTTTTTCCTTGTCTCAGAGTCCTTAGATTGTTCTCGGCAGTGATTTGAGTATTACTGTCTTCATATAAAACAGACATAGCCTTAAAGAAATCATCTAAAGACTCCAAGATAGGATCAGAGGTTTCGAAAAACCTGTCTGCCCATGATCTGGGTTCTCCATTGAGAAACGAAATAACAGTACATACTCTTATTCTGTCAGTATGGTATGTTTTTGGTTTCATTGTGAACATCAATATACAAGCGTTTCTAAAGTCACGGAAACGTGAACTTATGGCAGAAAAAATAGGAGGAGGGTTAATATGAGGTTCTGGATGCTCTGTTGTTTTCTGTAAAAAATAGTCATTCATTAACCTCTTGAGTGTGGTGTTTTCATTTATTAACTCATTTAGACCTTGTGCCAGAATTTCTACTTTTTGATTTAAAGTAGTTATTTCGGTAGCCATAGAAGCTGGATCCATTTTTTTTTTTTTTTAAGGCTTGTTTATTCTATCATATGCTGAGAATGTTTAGTAAAATAATTAAACTAGTCTCATAAAAATGAGGTTTTGTAGCTTGAGTAGGAATTTCCAGCATATATTCCTTTGCTTGATATGTGGATATTCGAACTAGTAAGCAGTTCAATGAATTATAAAAATAAATATATCCTTCTTTCACAACTGAATGGTTTTCAATTGCAGGAATTGTATTAATTAGTAAACAGATTTAGGCTAACACAGAAATTAGATCCAGGTATGAGGATATTAGAAAAATAACAACCTGTTTGTCTGTACTGTGTTTCATTAATTCAGTGCAAGGTTTAGTGAGGATATTGCTTAGCATACAAAGAGAAACTGAGAGTCAATATTCTAGCAGCAAGTAACAGTTCATACTCAATCCGGTCATGTGTTATTGCAACAAGTGATATTAAGAAAGTAACTTAATATAAAGTGACTATGTTACAAATACTTGCGGAAACGAATAGGCTCTTCTGTGTCAAACCGAATGCGTGCTGATTGCCTGTCAGCTGTTCAGCGAGGAGCTGTAGATCTGTGCTGCAGAGAGGAGGAGAGATCCGGCAGCGTGAGAAGGAAGGCGCTCTGTGTACTGACAGAGAGCAGATGACGTCAGCTGAACAGCGTTCCGGATTCAGTAGTGCAGCGGTAAAGTTTTGGAGAGAATAAACTTTCCCTGTAGTGCTTTTAATCCAGAGCGAATACAGAGGTTATTCCAATAAGATTGTCCAAGTTCCAAGAACAAGATAGTTCAGTGTAAGAGCTTTCAGACTTGAATATAGGTAACGATTCACCTTAGCAGGTAGGTCTGTCTGGCTTGAAAGTTGTCAGCAAGTGTGATTCAATAAACAAGCAACTACAGGTGTTCTGATCAAGCTATTTAAGGGGAGTGAACTTAGAGCAGGTAATGGATCTTCTTAAAGAGACAGTATCGTGACAAGGGCAAAGACACTACATATACTTCACACTTACTTTTTTTTTTCTTTTTCTCTTCTCTCTCATTCTCCCTCGTGTGTATTCCCCCCACGACACACTGCTAACTATACTCCCATGATGTATGTTTAAATGAGACCTCAACTTAATTTAGCATCATGGAACGTTGGTGGCATTACGTCACCGCAAAAACGGAAACAAATCTTATCGCAACTTAAACGTTATAAGCCAGATATAGTCTTCCTACAGGAGACCCACCTGAGGGAAGCTGAACTTTTGAAACTTAAGATGGGATGGGTAGGGGAGGTTAGAGGTGCGCCATGTCAGAATAGGAAGAAGGGAGTAGCATTTCTTTTTAATAAAAATTTACAATATAATATAATAGATTTAGTACTGGACCCAGAGGATAGATATATGATCTTGCAAATCTCAATCAATGGCATGGTTTTCAATCTATGTAATCTCTATGCCCCTAATAAAATAGATCGATCATTCTGGGATAAATTGCAGACTCTTCTCTACACGCGAAAAATCTTGTTATCGCGGGTGATTTTAATTTAACTATATTCCCGACCTTAGATAGACTTAAACCAGCTTTAAATAGAAATAGCAAACAAGAATCAAAATTATTTAAAAATTTTATAAATTTCCTACATATGAAAGATATCTGGAGGATACAGAATCCAGACATAAGACACTTCACATGCGAGTCACATTCATATCAAACAATGTCAAGGATAGACTATTTGCTGGTGGCTGAAAATATGCTGGGGTTAGATATGCTAGCAGACATAAAAGAGGTGGTTATTTCAGATCATGCGATTCTCACACTAAAGATCACTTTAAGGAATATACTAGATGGCACTAACAACAGGCTGTTCTTACCTAGATATTTGTCGGAGAATGTTAATTTTAAAGCATGGCTGAGAACAAAATGGAACAAATTTTTTTAAATACATTTTTCCCCATCTATCCAGACAGAAACTTTGTGGGAATCTTTTAAAGCCGTAATTAGGGGGGAAATTAAGGCTTATTTAGTAATCCAAAAAAAGATAATGACAAAGAAGGATATACATTTAGCGAATCAATTGCGAAATGCCTATAACTCATATGTCAGTGATCCCTCACAAAAATTCTGGCAGATCTATCAACAGTGTAAAAAGGAAAGAGAAACCTTCTTATCGCAAAGGGTTGCACAAGACACCCTCAGAACTAGGTCATTTTATTAAAGACATGGGGGGAAAGCTGGGAAGTTCCTGGCAGGCCTTAGTAAAGCTAAAAATAAGAAAGTCATGATTGAGGCTCTCAATCCCCCTTCAGGCAGAATTACTAAACCCAATGAAATTAATAACTGTGTTTCAGAATACTTTCAAGAGATGTATTCTAAGGATAAAATAGATCTGGCCTCCAAACATAAATTTTGGCAAAATATTCAAATCCCAAAACTAGACATAGACCAACAAGAGGCACTAAATTACCTACAACGAGGTAATTAATGCAATAAAAAAGCAGCAATAAATAAAGCTGGAGGCCCCGACCAGATCCCCATAGAACTTTATAAAATCCTATCAGAGGATATAGTACAGACATTAGTAATAATTTTTAACAGTTATTATTCGGATGCAAAACCCCCCTCTAGATATTTTTCAGCCTCCCAAATAGTTTTAATATTTAAAAAAAATAAAGACTCGGAACTGATCAGCTCATATAGGCAGATATCTCTTTTAAATAGTGATTATAAAATACTAACGAGTATCCTTGCTGAAAGGCTTAAGCTAATAATAGGTCCCCTCATACATAAAGATCAGACTGGCTTCATGCCAGGTCGGAATGCAACACGTAATTTAAGGAGACTCCAACTGATTTTAAATAAAACATTTTCATAGAAGAACGGTACATCAAATTCATCTGACGCTGCAAAAATATCAATTGATGCCGAGAAGGCCTTCGACTCCATTTCCTGGGATCATCTGTTTTCCACTCTTCCCAGGTATGGAGTCGAGGGTACCTTCTTAAGCTTCATCAAATTAATCTATAAATCCTCTAACACCTCTATCTTGATTAATAATTCCCCCACTATCAACTTCCCACTCCTTAAAGGCTCGAGACAGGGTTGTCCACTCTCCCCCTATCTTTTTAATTTAGCGCTTGAACCTTTAGTAATATACATAAGAAAAGAAATAGAGGGGATTAAAATGGGAAAGAGGAGAACTACTACATTACTGTATGCCGATGACCTTTTAGTCTTGACAGCCAATACAGCTAGAAACATACCAATATTAACACAGATTCTTCAAGAATTTAGCAGCTTCTCAGAGTATAAAGTTAACATGTTAAAATCAGAGATCTTTTGGCTTAAAAAACATAAAGACTCGGCGCAGTCATATTATTTTAAGGAAGCAAATTCCACTTTTGTATACCTGGGGATAACAATGTCTATGGATAGTAAGGAGTGGTACGACCTAAATTTTAAGCCAATTCTCATTAAAATTAAACGTGAATTAGGAAATTGGGCTAAATTTCATCTTACGTTATCTGGCAAAATTAACTTGTTTAAAATGGTGACTTTCCCCAAACTTTTACACTTGATGCAAAATCTCCCATTCATAATTAAACAATCAGACATAAAAATAATCAAGCAGCTAATTACACAATTCATATGGGGGGGGGGGGAAGAAAAGCTATTGCGTATAGTAAATTAGTTTTATCCAGACGTGACGGGGGACTAGCATTGCCAGATATAGAATTCTATCATTTAGCTTGTATTTCTAAAATAGCGCTGGACTGGCTAACAGGGACAGATTATTATACAGATTTAGTAACAGAAGAATCGTTTGTTCAGCCATATTCTCTGAAGGCCCTGCTTCACTGTAACCCTGATAAATGCCCAACGAAAATTAAGAAGACGCCTGTGATCTATAATGTAATTCAGGCCTGGTATAAATTATCAAAAAAATTAAATAGTTCTCAATGCTACTCTAAATTTCTGACTATAGCAGGAAACCCAAATTTTACACCAGCCTTAAATTCAAAAATTTTCATATGGGAGGTCACAATTTTTGAAATATTAGATCCTGTATTTATGCTCTTTAAAGCAGGGAAATATAATATAACCACACTATACAAATTAGTTATGAATCGGAAAGGCTTGGATAATGTTAAAAAGTTAGCAGATTGGTGGAAAGTCTCGGGTTGATACTATATATAAAAGCTATAGGCGCCCAGATGCATTAATACTCCCCACTGCCTGGAGAGAATCGCACACAAAAAATATTAACCACACCTATATCACACCACGTATGAAAGCATTGTGGGTAACCTAGGCTCTTCTTGTCCTAAATGTAGACAACTTAAAGCAGACATAAAAACATAATTTATGCTTACCTGATAAATTCCTTTCTCCTGTAGTGTAGTCAGTCCACGGGTCATCCATTACTTATGGAATATTTATCTTCCTAACAGGAAACTGCAAGAGAATTACCCAGCAGAGCTTGCTATATAGCTCCTCCCCTCACCTGTCATACTCAGTCATTCGACCAAGCATACAAGAAAGGAGGAACCATAGGGTACAGTGGTGACTGGAGTTTAATTAAAATTTAGACCTGCCGTAAAAACAGGGCGGGCCGTGGACTGACTACACTACAGGAGAAAGGAATTTATAAGGTAAGCATAAATTATGTTTTCTCCTGTTAAGTGTAGTCAGTCCACGGGTCATCCATTACTTATGGAATACCAATACCAAAGCTAAAGTACACGGATGAAGGGAGGGACAAGGCAGGAACATTAAACAGAAGGAACCACTGCCTGAAGTACCTTTCTCCCAAACACAGCCTCCGAGGAAGCAAAAGTGTCAAATTTGTAAAATTTTGAAAAAGTGTGAAGCGAAGACCAAGTCGCAGCCTTGCAAATCTGTTCAACAGAGGCCTCATTTTTAAAGGCCCAGGTGGAAGCCACAGCTCTAGTAGAATGAGCTGTAATCCTTTCAGGGGGCTGCTGTCCAGCAGTCTCATAGGCTAATCGTATTATGCTACGAAGCCAAAAAGAGAGAGAGGTAGCCGAAGCTTTTTGACCTCTCCTCTGTCCAGAGTACACGACAAACAGGGAAGAAGTTTGACGAAAATCCTTAGTTGCCTGCAAATAGAATTTCAGGGCACGGACTACGTCGTTCCTTCTTTGAAGAAGGGTTAGGACACAGAGATGGAACAACAATCTCTTGATTGATATTCTTGTTAGTAACTACCTTAGGTAAGAACCCAGGTTTAGTACGCAGAACTACCTTGTCTGAATGGAAAATCAGATAAGGAGAATCACAATGTAAGGCAGATAACTCAGAGACTCTCCGAGCCGAGGAAATAGCCATCAAAAACAGAACTTTCCAAGATAACAACTTGATATCAATGGAATGAAGGGGTTCAAATGGAACGCCTTGAAGAACATTAAGAACTAAGTTTAAGCTCCACGGCGGAGCAACAGACTTAAACACAGGCTTAATCCTAGTTAAAGCCTGACAGAAAGCCTGAACGTCTGGAACTTCAGCCAGACGTTTGTGTAGAAGAATAGACAGAGCAGAAATCTGTCCCTTTAACGAACTAGTAGATAAGCCCTTTTCTAAACCCTCTTGTAGAAAGGACAATATCCTAGGAATCCTAACCTTACTCCATGAGTAACACTTGGATTCGCACCAATGTAAATATTTACGCCATATTATTTATGGTAAATTTTTCTGGTAACAGGCTTCCTAGCCTGTATTAAGGTATCAATAACCGACTCCGAGAAACCACGCTTTGATAGAATCAAGCGTTCAATCTCCATGCAGTCAGCCTCAGAGAAATTAGATTTGGATGTTTGAAAGGACCCTGAATTAGAAGGTCCTGTCTCAGAGGCAGAGACCACGGTGGACAGGACGACATGTCCACTAGGTCTGCATACCAGGTCCTGCGTGGCCACGCAGGCGCTATCAGAATCACCGAAGCTCTCTCCTGTTTGATCTTGGCAATCAAACAAGGAAGCATTGGGAATGGTGGAAACACATAAGTCATGTTGAAGACCCAAGGGGCTGTCAGAGCATCTATCAGCACCGCTCCCGGGTCCCTGGACCTGGATCCGTAACAAGGAAGCTTGGCGTTCTGACGAGACGCCATGAGATCCAGATCTGGTTTGCCCCAACGACGAACCAGTTGAGCAAAGACCTCCGGATGAAGTTCCCACTCTCCCGGATGAAAAGTCTGGCGACTTAGAAAATCCGCCTCCCAGTTCTCCACGCCTGGGATGTAGATCGCTGACAGGTGGCAAGAGTGAGACTCTGCCCAGCGAATTATCTTTGAGACTTCCAACATCGCTAGGGAACTTCTGGTTCCCCCTTGATGGTTGATATAAGCCACAGTCGTGATGTTGTCCGACTGAAATCTGATGAACCTCAGAGTTGCTAACTGAGGCCAAGCTAGGAGAGCATTGAATATTGCTCTTAACTCCAGAATATTTATTGGGAGGAGTTTCTCCTCCTGAGTCCATAATCCCTGAGCTTTCAGGGAATTCCAGACTGTTCCCCAGCCTAGAAGGCTGGCGTCTGTTGTTACAATCGTCCAATCTGGCCTGCGAAAGGTCATCCCCTTGGACAGATGTGGCCGAGAGAGCCACCATAGAAGAGAATCTCTGGTCCCTTGATCCAGATTTAGTAGGGGGGACAAATCTGAGTAATCCCCGTTCCACTGACTTAGCATGCACAATTGCAGCGGTCTGAGATGCAGGCGCGCAAATGGTACTATGTCCATTGCCGCTACCATTAAGCCGATTACTTCCATGCACTGAGCTACTGACGGGTGTGGAATGGAGTGAAGGACACGGCAAGCATTTCGAAATTTTAATAACCTGGCCTCTGTCAGGTAAATTTTCATCTCTACAGAATCTATAAGAGTCCCTAGAAAGGGAACTCTTGTAAGTGGTAATAGAGAACTCTTTTCCACGTTCACCTTCCACCCATGCGACCTCAGAAATGCCAGAACTATCTCTGTATGAGACTTGGCAGTTTGAAAACTTGACGCTTGTATCAGAATGTCGTCTAGGTACGGAGTCACCGCTATGCCTCGCGGTCTTAGTACCGCCAGAAGTGATCCTAGAATTTTTGTAAAGATTCTTGGAGCCGTAGCTAATCCGAAGGGAAGAGCTACAAACTGGTAATGCCTGTCTAGGAAGGCAAATCTCAAATACCGGTAATGGTCCTTGTGAACCGGTATGTGAAGGTAGGCATCCTTTAAGTCCACCGTGGTCATGTACTGACCCTCTTGGATCATGGGAAGGATGGTTCGAATAGTCTCCATTTTGAATGATGGAACTCTTAGAAATTTGTTTAGGATTTTTAAGTCCAAGATTGGTCTGAAGGTTCCCTCTTTTTTGGGAACCACAAATAGATAGAATCCCTGCCCGTGTTCCGTCCCCGGAACTGGGTGGATTACCCCCATTAGTAAGAGGTCTTGTACACAGCGTAGAAACGCCTCTTTCTTTGTTTGGTTTGCTGATAACCTTGAAAGATGAAATCTCCCCCGTGGAGAAGTCTTGAAGTCCAGGAGGTATCCCTGGGATATGATCTCCAATGCCCAGGGATCCTGGACATCTCTTGCCCAAGCCTGGGCGAAGAGAGAAAGTCTGCTCCCCACTAGATCCGTTTCCGGATAGGGGGCCCTCTCTTCATGCTGTCTTGGGGGCAGCAGCAGGTTTCTTGGCCTGCTTGCCCCTGTTCCAGGACTGGTTAACTTTCCAGCCCTGCCTGAAACGAGCCACAGCTCCTTCCTATTTTGGAGCGGAGGAAGTTGATGCTGCTCCTGCCTTGAAGTTACGAAAGGCACGAAAATTAGACTGTTTGGCCTTTGATTTGGCCCTGTCCTGAGGTAGAGCATGGCCCTTACCTCCCGTAATGTCAGCAATAATTTCTTTCAAGCCGGGCCCGAATAAGGTCTGCCCTTTGAAAGGAATATTAAGCAATTTAGATTTAGAAGTCACGTCAGCTGACCAGGATTTAAGCCATAGCGCTCTGCGCGCTTGGATGGCGAATCCGGAGTTCTTAGCCATAAGTTTGGTTAAATGCACAACGGCATCAGAAACAAATGCGTTAGCTAGCTTAAGTGTTTTAAGCTTGTTCATTATTTCATCCAATGGAGCTGAGCGAATGGCCTCTTCCAGAGACTCAAACCAGAATGCTGCCGCAGCAGTGACAGGCGCAATGCATGCAAGGGGCTGTAAAATAAAACCTTGTTGAACAAACATTTTCTTAAGGTAACCCTCTAATTTTTTATCCATTGGATCTGAAAAGGAACAACTATCCTCCACCGGGATAGTGGTACGCTTAGTTAAAGTAGAAACTGCTCCCTCCACCTTAGGGACCGTCTGCCATAAGTCTCGTGTGGTGGCGTCAATAGGAAACATTTTCCTAAATATGGGAGGAGGGGTAAAAGGCACACCAGGTCTATCCCACTCCTTGCTAATAATCTCTGTAAGCCTTTTTGGTATAGGAAATACGTCAGTATACACCGGTACCGCATAGTATTTATCCAACCTACATAATTTCTCTGGAATTGCAACCGTGTTACAATCATTCAGAGCCGCTAATACCTCCCCTAGCAATGTGCGGAGGTTCTCTAGCTTAAATTTAAAATTGGAAATCTCTGAATCCAGTCTCCCTGGATCAGATCCGTCACCCACAGAATGAAGCTCTCCGTCCTCACGTTCTGCAAACTGTGACGCAGTATCTGACATGGCTCTCATCTCATCCGCGCGCTCTATCCTTAACCCAGAGCTATCGCGCTTGCCTCTTAAATCTGGCAACTTAGATAATACTTCTGTCATAACAGTAGCCATGTCTTGCAAAGTGATTTGTAAGGGCCTCCCTGATGTACTTGGCGCCACAAAATCACGCACCTCCTGAGCAGGAGGCGCAGGTACTGACACGTGAGGAGAGTTAGTCGGCATAACTTCCCCCTCGTCGTCTGGTGATAATTTCTTTACATGTAAAGATTGACTTTTATTTAAAGTAGCATCAATGCAATTAGTACATAAATTTCTATTGGGCTCCACATTGGCCTTTAAACATAGTGAACAAAGAGATTCATCTGAGTCAGACATGTTTAAACAAACTAGCAATGAGACTAGCAAACTTGGAAATACTTTTCAAAATTAATTTACAAGCAATATAAAAAAACGTTACTGTGCCTTTAAGAAGCACAGAAAAACTGACACAGTTGAAATAACAATGAACAAAAATAGTTATAGCAACCAAATTTTCACAGTAAATGTATTAAGTTAGCAAAGGATTGCACCCACCAGCAAATGGATGATTAACCCCTTAGTACCCAAAAACGGATAACAATTATATAATTAACATTTTTCTCACAGTCAAATACACTGTCACAGGACTACTGTGACTGATTACCTCCCTCAAAATGGATTTTGAAGACCCCTGAGCTCTCTAGAGACGATCTGGATCATGGAGGATGAAGTAGACAGATTGTGACTGAATTTTTACTGCGCAAAAAAGCGCTAAAATAGGCCCCTCCCACTCATATTACAACAGTGGGGAAGCTCAGAAACTGTTTCTATGCAGAAAACAAAAATGGCCATGTGGTAAAAATCATGCCCTAATAAGTTTTATCACCAAGTACCTCACAAAAACGATTAACAAGCCAGTAAACGTTTTAAACATACATTTAAAAGTTATGTATTATTATTTACAAGCCTGCTACCAGTCGCTTTTACTGCAGTTAAGGCTCATACATTATTTCAGTATTTACAGTATTTTCAGAGTCAATTCCATTCCTTAGAAAATACATTCAGTGTACACACACACATCAGCCTGATACCAGTCGCTATCGCTGCATTTAAGGCTGAACTTACTTTACAATGGTATCAGCAGTATTTTCTCAGTCAATTCCATTCCTCAGAAAATAATTTACTGCACATACCTATTTGCTGCAGGGGGCCCTGCATGCTATTCCCCTTCTCTGAAGTTACCTCACTTTTCCTCAGATGAGAACAGCCAGTGGGTCTTAGTTACGTCTGCTAAGACCATAGAAAAAAACCCAGGCAGATTCTTCTTCTAAAGCTGCCTGAGAATAAACAGCACACTCTGGTGCCATTTAAAAATAACAAACTTTTGATTGTAGAAATAAACTAAGTTAAAAAAAAACACCACAGATCTCTCACAGCTTCCTATCTAGTTAGGCTGCAAGAGAATGACTGAGTATGACAGGTGAGGGGAGGAGCTATATAGCAAGCTCTGCTGGGTAATTCTCTTGCAGTTTCCTGTTAGGAAGATAAATATTCCATAAGTAATGGATGACCCGTGGACTGACTACACTTAACAGGAGAAACACTATTTTTGGGGCTGCTCAAAGGTTAGGAAATTCTGGAATAAGATTAATCTTTGGATGAATAAACTTAATAATACCCAGTTTCAATTAAAAGAAGACCATATCTTTTTCTTTATAGACATCCATAAAGAAGGATTAAATAAAAACACACTACATTTAAATACGGTAATAATGACAGCTAGGTTATTGATTCTTAAATATTGGAAATCGTTTAAAGCCCCTAATCTGTCAGAATTTATTCAAAAACTTAAAAACCAACTCATAATGGAACAAATGGATACTTCGATAAACTCTGAGGCACAAATCAAACATTTCTTGATTAAATGGAAGAATGTAATTAACAGCCTTCCTAAAGAAATTCAATTGTTACTAATCTCGCCTTTTCGAGGTACAGAAACTCTAGAACTGGCCCTAATGAATAACGAATTTCCGGAACTACAGATGGATTAATACTATTTAAACGGAAGTTTGCTTGTAGTTTGGGTAGTGGGTGGAAGCAACTTGAGGGAAATCTATTCACTTTTTTTTTTTTTCCCCCATCTTCTTGGGAATTTAAAAAGGTAAAATCACCAATACATTGTTTGGGTATAAGTAACTAAGAGAATTATAGAAATTCAGGAAACTAGTGTGAATTTACACATTATTATTTAAATGACTAAAAGTAACTTTGTAATTTTGTAAAAGAGCGGCTTTAACTTATTTATTATCGTCTCTTGCTTGGTTATGTTTTTTTTTTTTTATGCTTCTTGTGTATGTGTTTTCTTTCCCTTTTTTTTTTCCTCATTTCATATTATTGTTCTATAAATGTGTTGGTTACAAATAAATATTATAAAAAAATACTTCACAGACTCTAAGAAAGTTTTTTCTTTATACTTTGCTGTAAATTAGTACAGTTATATTGTTCTCCCTTTTTATGTTACTCCCTTTCTACAAGCGCTCAAGTTTGGAACCCCTTGAAACTACCCATTTTTGTTTGTTCCATTTTGATGATAGTGGAATCACCAGAATAAGCTGCTCAGAAATACATCAGGAGGAACTGTACATAAAGCAAAGGAAATGTTTGCATTAATACACAGCGCAAGCCTAAACAAATTTACCTATATATATATATATGTGTGTGTGTGTGTAAAATGTATTTACCATCTCAAGATACAACCATTATATTTGATATAGTTTGATCATATTTGGATACCCATAAAAGTGACTGAATTCTGAAAATAAATTTTGTTTTCATTTTATAACGTTAATGAGGTTAGTCTGATTAAAGTGCAAACATGAAATTGCTGTGATTATAATGTGATATAATAGGAAATAAATGTGAATAGGCAACGGGGAGCCTGAGATATTGGGAACATTGGTGGGGATGACTGATAAAGCGCGTGAGGGGATAAAACATGAAAGCAAAACATTCTATGTAAGATCTGTTACCTCTCATCCCCCGAGGATGTCCGACCAGCCAAATAACCAGCCCTCTGACCCCTCCTGACAGCAGATTCATCATTGTTACAGACATAAAACTGCTGAAAGAAGAGGCCAGGGAGAGGCACATCCTTGTCCTCTTCTGCACCAGACAAACCAACGTTCATGTGAGCCGTAAACCTTCCTTCTTCTCAAACAGATTACTGGAACAGCAACATAATCAGGAATAATAGTGTTATGGTTTATTGACTACTTTATTCTGCGGTGCTTACCTCAACCTCTATCTTTTCCTATGCAAATAGCATAATCACATGACATTCTGGTCCCTTTCAGAAGAGATAATATGAACAGTAACAATGACAAAAGTTACATTACTATATCGTGAATAGATTACCACAGCTATAATCCTACTAATAGCTCACAGCTCTTAAGGACAGGTGAAGCTTAAATTATGTATAAGATTGTATAATTATGTACGATTGTGTATAAGAAGTGCTGTGAAACCACATGTATGTGAAAAGGCAGGTTATTGTTCCTCTCACTAGCTGTTACTTAATTCATAAAGATAAGGTCCCTAACATCTAATAATTCTCCTGTACCTTACAGTTAACCAAAATTTATCAAGCCTACCAGTTAGAAGATAGAGAACATAATATGAATTTGAACACAAGTGCAATTATTACGGTACTAGAAATCATACAAAGAAATCAGTATTTTTGTCCACAACGAACGTACCTGAAATGGGGGAGAATGACCAAGGTCAGCCGTTTTCCATAGGATTTGGCACCAGAATACCTGAATATGTTTAAGGAACTAAAAGGTGTAAGACTCACATTCAGTGGCTCCTTTGACTTTCCCTTCTTCGACTCATATTTTACCTAGTCGGTAATAACAGTCTCTAAGCTTGACGCATTCAGTTTGGAGGTTACATGATCTCAACCTCTGCCCCCAGACTCATGGAGGTTTCTGTAAGAAACATAAATATTGGGTGAGTGGAAACTGGAATCTCTTCTGTGACATCTAAAAACACAAATTCAATATCACTCATTCCTTCAACAACAACCACTTCTTCATGGTCTAGTGTTGTAGTGAGCTCAAAACCCTGCTTCTCTTCAGTGACTTCAATGCCTCTATTTTCCTGCTCCTCCATCACCACAATTATCTCCATGCACACGTCAATATTATTCCAAGGAAAGTGCATATAGTCAAAGATAACACCCACTGGGCTTCTAGATGATGGATCCTGATGAAGCAACTTGCAAAACATATCCTGAGCCTCTATGGTGAATTTCCCCCATGAAGCAGATACAGAGCTATCATGTCGGTTGTCTTGCCAACTGGCAAACATCTGATAGTTTGGATCATGTTCTGCAGCTTCTTTCCAGGGAAAACACCCCGTGAGAATGACATAAAGGAGAACTCCCATTGCCCAAATGTCAATAGACGTATCCAGGAGAAGGTACTCATTGGGCGTGAGGGCACACAGCTCTGGAGACATGTACGGGATTATATGAGACATAGACGATATAAGAGTGCCAGCATGTTGGGTGAGACCAAAGTCACTTAGTTTAATTTGATAACATTCCTTGTCCATCAGCAGCACATTGTCAGGCTTAAGGTCTCTATGCACCAGACCCCGACTGTGCATGTATTCTAGGGCCCCAGTAAGTTGTAGGGTACAACGCTTTACCATCTCTTCTGGAATCCCAACCTAAAATTGAGAAACCACTATAAGTAATTTTATATAAACAAATGTGTCACTTATTTTGTTATTAGACGGCAAAACTAAACACAACTATAGAAGCTTTATAGACTGAAGAAACTGATATACGCATTACAGAGCAACATAAGGGACAAAAATCAGAACAGGAAAGGATGTAACTTATAGTAAAAGATCTTGGGATTCTAACAGGTATAAAACTATTTTTAATTACAGAAAATAGTAGTGAAAATAAGAAGGGAGGATTAATAAAAATATGTTTTGCTGAATCTGACATTTTAAAGGGGTTCTTTATTTCCCTATATTAGTATGGCACGGGCATCAATATCAGGCAGTTTTTAACTCCATCCTTACCTCAGCCTCAATGATGGATTGTAAAGTGCCAGCTATTGCCAGTTCCTGGGTAAAGATGTAGTGCTCAGATGTTTCTATGTAGGAGTTATGGGTGGTGATGATACCCGGGTAATCTGACAGATCTAGGGAGATGCTCAGTTCCTGGAAGAACATTTTGGGAATAGTTCTGTCCTTCCTCAGAATTTTAAGTGCAACAGATTTACCTGGTGAAAAAAAAGAGAAGACTTGTAAATAATATATTAATGCAATATTTGTACCCCTGGGGGCCTCTGAAGCATTGACAAGGGGTACTCAGTGACTTCACCCTGATACAGTAAATATTCAATGTATCTTTTCTACCTTCATGCACACTAACAGGTCAAATCCTACATCCCTGTATCACTGATTAGTTACTCACTGACTGTGACTGAATCACTTGTACTCATGTCATGTCATGGAAATCCTTATAGACCGGCCAGTAAATGCCGATAGAAGTGTGTCACATGGACATGTGAAAAGGTGTCACAAGGACATGTGAGAGGTATAGGGCCACAGTGTTCTCTATCCAGGTATGCTACAATGATATGAGCCTAATAGGCTAAATATTACACCCCTCATCATAGTTCTTTTGCCTAATAAAAGTAACACAATAATATTATATATATATATATACTGTATATATATATATATATATATATATATATATATATATATATATATATATATACACACATACACTATAAGCTATTTTTGCATATAGTAAAACTGAATTCTAAAATAAATGACTGAAAACTATTTCTCATGCCAATGTGTCACGTTCTGCAATATGCTGCCATCTTGTTTTTTAACTAATAATATTTATATGCCGCAGTTAGTGTATTACTGTATCTGTACTTCCTACAAAATAGATGATAAACACAGATCTATGTGAATATTTCTAATACAAAAAACGTATCCACCCTAAATAGCCAATTAGACTGGTGCAACATACCTGTGTCTAGTTCTTTTGCTAGTAGGACTTTGCCGAAAGTTCCATGACCCAGCTCCTTGATCACATGGTAATGTGGAGACAGAATATGGGACATCTCCATCTTTGCCTGAAAGACGTTGACGCTCTGCAAACATAAATGTTGATATTAACGTCACATTATCACTTTGGGCAACAGAGAGAGATGCAGTCGTAACATATGTGCAGTGTCTATTGTTTATATTTAACACTGAACGTGTATATTGTCTAGTTAAGTCCTACAAGTGCTGGGGAAGGTTAATTAAATAATAATTGTTGTTTTATAAGAGACTGAATATGTACATATGATGCCTAGGGGTTGGCTATTTCTGTATTTTATAACTTCAATGCATGTTTATAATAGGCAAAATATTTTACCAATGCAATTAGATTCTTGCTAAAAACTATCCATGTTAATTAACGTTTCCATGCAATTAATTCTCTACAAATCATCTGAAAATGAGGGTATTATTAAATTAGTAATTACAGAACTTTCTTATCTGCCTGAAATAAATGTAATCATTATTACACTGTGATAAAAAATGTTATTGTATTATTTTATAATAAAAAGTAAAACTTACCTACCAATATGAGAGTTCTCCTATGGTTGGTTTGTAGTGCCGCTATGTATCTTCAAATACTGTATCTCAGCTTCAGGGACGTCCTGTCCCAAAACTTCACCTTGTTCCTGTGAGGAGCCTTTTGGTGATAGCACTGGGTGCAAGATAAATATTTCTGAGGACTAATGGCCTTTCCCTGTCTTATATAGGGGAACCAAGCTTGACCCAACCCTGCCAGGCTGGGAACACCCACAGCCCTATTTATATGCTAATGATCTCCTTAGTCAATGCCTGGGTACTCATAACAAAGCTGTGTTTATACAATGGATGTAAGGTATCCTTGGGGGAGGTGCTAAGTAAATGTATGAAAGGTGGGGCTGGTTTTACATTGATAATGCTAATCACTTACAAACTGACCCTATGCAGTGATATTATCCATATCATACATTCATGTGACCTGTCAGAGAAACTAAAGTCAGACATGAAATGGTTTTTAGATTGTACAAAGCAGAATATGATTTTGACCATCATCATTAAATGAAACTATCTTATTTTACAGGAATATAACTAATACATTCTAAATTATAAGTACACTGTAATTATATATATCAAATTATATTTATGTATTTATTTATTTTTATGTTAACATGGTCACGTCAGATTTGGATACAGGTTGACACAAGAATATTACAATGTATAGATCTGGATATAATTATTCCTGTTTTGAATATGTACTGTACTGATCACGCCAGTTGGAAATAAAAACAGACCACAATAAATGTAAATTAAGGAGCTTTCAGACTTTAAGGTATAGATGACATCTAACATCAACTCCAATACTTTAATTTAGAAGTTAGTTTCTAGATGACTTGTCATTAATCACAATAATGTAATATATTCTAGTATTAAAAACAAATGTACCTGTGTCAGTATTGTGTTTTTATATATTAGTTTTGCATATTTATCACAAGATTTATACTATCTTTCTATATCTTTTTCTTCTAAAATCATTAGAAGAAACAAAACAACTCATGTTAGATAATCCTGAGCTGCACTTGGTTAGATTCATTTTTTTTGAGCATTTTTCAACTCTGTTTATTTTAACTTTTGAATTAAAATCTTTGACTTCTGCCTTTTTTTTACTATATTGCCAGAAAAAGTATAGCTCACTACAGAATGGCAGGTAGATCCCACCTGTTCTTTTCACAGAGGCACTGATGAACTTGTAATCATATTAACACCAGTAACTGAATATTCATTAAATCAGTTTGACTATATAGTGATGGTACCAAAGTGTATTTAAGTATAATATTGTTCAGTAAAGCTTCATTTCATTAAATGTATTATTTAGTGTGTAGCAGGGATTGTGTGGGCTAACAGAATAAAAATACTTTTTAACTGCATAAAGACAGAAGATACAATTATTTGAAAATAAAATGGTGTCTTGTTTAGATCTCATTTTGATTGGTTAAAAACTGATACTCATTGAAGTATTGCACTATTGAAGCAAGTTGTTGTCCAGTATGAAACTGAAATTTTCACCAACACTGTTTGTAAACTGAATTGTAAACTGTACGTTTTATTTACTCACTAAAGTATTGCCATATGCAGAGACTCGGGATAACTACAGTTTGTACTCCTGGTCTCCTGTCCCTCTAGGGAGGGGTTATATGTGAGATTCACTGTAGCATTGCCCTATACACAGACAATCTCAGGATACTGCAGTATGCACTCCTGGTCTCCTGTCCCTCTGGGACAGAGTATATGTGAGACTTACTGTAGCATTGCCCTATACACAGACAATCTCAGTATAACTGCAGTATGTACTCCTGGTCTCCAGTCCCTCTGTGGGTAACATGTGAGACTCACTGTAGCATTGCCCTATAGACAGACAATCTCAGGATAACTACAGTATGTACTTTTGGTCTCCTGTCCCTTTGGGGGTTGACATGAGAGACTCACTGTAGCATTGCCCTATACACAGATAATCTCAGGATACTGCAGTATGCACTCTTGGTCTCCTGTCCCTCTGGGGAGAGGTGACATGTGAGATTCACTGTAGCGTTGCCCTATACACAGACAATCTCAGGATCATTGCAATATGCACTCCTGATCTCCTGTCCGTCTGGGGGTGACATGTGAGACTCATTGTAGCATTGCCCTTTACACAGTTAATCTCAGGATACTGCAGTATGCACTCTTGGTCTCCTGTCCCTCTGGGGAGAGAGTATATGTGAGACTCGCTGTTGCATTGCCCTATACACAGACAACTTCGGGATACTGCAGTATGCACTCCTGGTCTTCTGTCCCTCTGGGGACATAGTATATGTGAGACTCGCTGTAGCATTTCCCTATACACAGACAATCTCAGGATACTGCAGTATGTACTCCTATCCCTCTGGGGAGGGGTTACATGTGAGAATCACTTTAGCATTGCACTATACACAGACAATCTTAAGATAACTACAGTATTGACTCCTGGTCTCCTATCCCTCAAATGGGGGGAGAGTGAACTGAGATTCCCTCAGGCCAAGTTTACACTGTTGTTGTAAGCTGTGTAAACACAAAACATCCCCATATATTTAAAAAAAGATAGCTGTTACAACCAGTTTACAACAGAAATAGAAACTCATGGACCTCAAATATTAGTTGTACATGACAGTTACATGATTGGTTATTAATAATCAGAATGATACACTCAGTAATCAGATGATTGTATTGCTGTAGCTAACCACAAAACAAGTACATGAAAAGGGGTCATTTGCTTTCGGTGTTCTGTCTGATATGATTTTCTTTTGCCAGTGTCAGGGAGACAAATAGCAAACTATTTTTAAGGCAGGTGTCCAAATGATCAAAACACTTCCAACTAATCCTAAATATCCATGATAGCGGATAGATTAGCAATATAACTCAAACGAATTTTAAATACAGTAGAATTACATAATCAAAAATACATAATAAAAATACAATGCAAAAGTATTTAGTCTGAATTCTAAATAAGATTTTCCTTCTGCTGCATCATGTGACAGCAATCAGCCAATCACAAACTATACATACTATATATACTGTGGAGTCTTGCCCATTCTCAGTAGGAGACAGTTCCTCAGAAAGTGTGCAGATAAAAAGATTGTGCTCATTCATAATGGAAGTAAATCGGAAAGTTGTTTAAAATGACTGCTCTATCTGAATCATGATTTTTTTTCATATAAGGATTTTATATTTACTACAGGTTTGTCACTCCTCAGCTGCACAGAGGCGCAGTAACTAAATGTCAGAGATAATGATGTAGTCAAAGCAATAATTACCCTGACGCTAATATGTAGATTTATTTTCTGTTAAAAATGACTTTAGAAAAGCTGAATGATTTTCTACAGAGTTCATCATTAAACTCTATTATTGTAAATAAATAAGGTTATAATCCTTTCTAAACGATTGCGATTGACTCCATTATTAATTGTATAAATTCTGAACATACAAGAGTAGAGCTGTAGTTTTTATAAAGTAGTTTAATTTCTATAAACTAAGTTTTCCCCTTATCTATCTCTCCTGCTGACAATAGAAAAGATTTTGCAATCAAGGCCGTGTGAAGTATAGGATTGTTACAGTAACAGGGTTCTCACGCAGCCTTGTTTGCAAAGTCTTTTTATTGCCTGTTTTGTCTCTCTCAAATTGTCTTCAACAGGAGAGGAGACTTAAAGGGACATGAAACCCACATTTTTTTCTTTCATGATTTAGACAGAGCGTGACATTTTAACAACTTTCCAATTTGCTTCAATTATCAAATGTTCTTCATTCTCTTGTTATCCTTTGTTGAAAAGCAGGGAGGAAAGCTGAGGCGTGTGCACGTGTGTACAGCACCATATGACAGGCGTTTTGCAAGAACGTTTTACATTAGCATGAACACTAGATGGCAGCACTTCTTCCTGTTATGTCGTACTGCAGACATCAGCACACTACAACAAAGAATAACATGTGAACAAAGCAAATTTGATTATAGAAGTAAATTTGAAACTTTTTTAAATCGTATGCTCTGTCTGAATCACAGCAGAAAATTGTTGGGGTTTTGTGTCCCTTTAAGTTAAAATATGGTGGTGCCTATTACTTTAAAGAAACTCAGTAGAATTTAATAAACAATCTTCATAATTAAATTGTAGGAAAAGGGGACAAAATAAATGATATTGCACAGCTGTTTTTACTGCACATAATTACACATGATCTATTACTATATACTACTGTTTAATGTCACTTAAAAACAGAAGCACGTTGGCAAAACTAAACACTAATAACTATAAAATTGTATTATTTTACCTGATATTCCTCTTCTAGGAAGAGCTATTTCTAATCTAGAAACAAGTGAATATGGAAATAAATATTACTACAGTTGTATGATCACACACATTAGGTTTTATGTATATGAAATGGCCACTAGGATAATAACAATGCGGCACTGTTTTGTTGTTACAAGTGAAACTCCTCCTGATTGTATCAGCACATTGATGCCCCCTGTGGTGCAACTGGTAGGAAAAAACTGACTGGGCGGAGCACTATTTATATATTAAACAAAAACATCACCTGAACACAACAACAACAAAACAACAACAAAGAGAACAATACATAAACAAAACAAACATTACAAATGGAAAACTGAGCACCAGGTGTTAGACAAACACAGATTGTTACATTGTGAGCTACTAGTTAAATCAAATACGCCTGAAAATAATGTTAGATTCACAAATTTCTACATATTATAAAAAATAAAGGAAAAATTATATAAAACAAAGATAATGGTAATACCAGTGATGTATACAAATCTTTCTGTATATATCTATATATTGTATATATCTATACACACACACAGATATATCTACCTATCTATATACACAAACATATATATATATATATATATTGTACTCCACAGAAATTGCTGCCAGCTGGGTCACATTAGGAAATAGTGTAACAATAATAAAGTTATCATATGGCATAATGTGTAAAAGTGCTATATTGAGCCATCTTGTAATATTTATTGTACTAGATGGCTATTTCTGTTTTTGTGAATACGGAATACACTTAGCATGTTGTATAATTATGTTCTCTCTGATCACATGACCTCTTCACTATCACAGACCGAGAGACGGTTTGACTTGCTCAACTCTCCCAGAAATGATACATTGTTGGATCTTAAAGGGACTTTATTTATTATTATTAATAAATTGCCAAACTCCACCACCCATTTGCCTTATTTGGAAGGGCCAATCTGGGCTTTAGTCCACACATAATAAGGCTTGTCACTGTCATAAAGTTAGTATAACATTGTTTTGCAGGTATCTGATAAAGCCACTTAGTTAAGGATGTGTAGCAGGGTTAGCCTTGATAAATTGCTGAAAATTACAAATTGTTTGATTTTGAGAAATAAATGACATAAAGAACAGGCAGAATTAATAATGAAAATATATGTAACGTCATTTTATTACACATAACCATTTTTTATAAAAATCTTAAGGTGATTGCTGTCCTGTTAACTTTTCAACAAAAGAAGACAAAATGTAAAGGGCCCATTAGGGCAAACACCAGTAATCATCTGGTTTAGAATGATAGTAATAATCAGGTTAGATCACTCATTGAAGAACAGTGGACCTATACTTTGTATGGGAACATAATCAACCAACAACTTACAATTTCTGAACTTTTATTAAGATGATTTGCTATAAAAATAAATCTGTGACCAGCTGTTCACTTTATATCCTTTTGCACAATGAGACTTTCTGGTTACTGACGCTTCTTATCTCTCAGAATAATCTGCTTTGAGATATTTCAAGACACAGTTTTGGCCCCAAATGTGACAAACACAGACAAATTGCAGCGATCTGAGATTCAGCAGCACCTGATGTCATCTGTATTGTGGAGCATTTTAAAATAAACATCACTATATTTTATTTAAACCTACAAAACACCTAATTACTAACTAGTGTTCCAAAGTCATAACAAAATGATAAACCAGCAAAACCGATTTGCCAACCACACACTTTGTTTTAAAGAGCCAGACAAGGGTGTTATTATAGAATGAACTTAAAGGGATAGTAAAGTGCAAATTAAACTTTCATGATTAAGATAGGGCATGTTATTTTACACAACTTTCTAATTATTTTTATCATCAAGTTTGCCTTTTTCTCTTGTTATTCTTAGTTGAAAGCTAAACCTAGGTAGGCTCATATGCTAATTTCTAAGCACTTGAAGGTCTCCTCTTATCTAAATGCATTTGACAGTTTTTCACAGCTAGGGGGCGTTAGTTCATGCGTTTCCTATAAATAACATTGTGCTCACACACGTCAGCACTGATTGGGCAGTCAGTAGAAGCTTAGATACAAGGTAATCACAGAGGTAAAAAGTATATTAATATTACAGTGTTGGTTACGTAAAACGGGAATGGTAAATACAGGAATTATGTATCTTTTTAAGCAATAACATTTTTGGTGTTTACTATCCCTTTAAAAATGTAGGATTTGAAAATACAATTTTAAAAGCCGTAGATCGAGGGATACTTTCTACAATTTCTCAGCTTCTTGTTAATATATTCAGCTAACTCATAGATTACTAATTATTAATCACTAGATTTATCAAAGCTGAGGCGTACAGGGGCACGTATACGCGCCCCTGTACGCCTCAGCTCGCCTGTGGCGGGGCAAAATTACTTGCAGGTAATCAACATTGCACACGAGCGCAATTTTGCGCTTGCGTGCAATCCCGCACCCTGCCCGCGCATAGCCATTCACGCACGGGCAGGAGCTGTCAATCTCCTCGGTCGGACTCCACCGCGGAGATTGAATTTCGCCACCTTAGAGGTGGCGAAGAGCTTAGGGAAGGGACCGCTGCTTGATAAATTACGGCGAGCAAGTTCTTGTGAGAACTTGCAGCCGTAGGGGCTTGATAAATGGAGCCCAAGAGAAAAATAGATGTTTGTAAATAGAGATGATGTAATTGCAGATTACATGGTGATATCACCTCCTCCCAAAAAAATCATTTTAAAATGCTCTTTTATATAACAGCAGATTTAATGTATTAGACTGGGCCTTAATAATAATTTTCTCATCCAATATTAAATGTTCATTTCTTCTGTTAAAAATAAAAACAATTGTCCAAAAATAAATGAAAGTTCACATAATAATCTTTTGTGTATAAAGGCATTGAATGTTCTAGCTGATTGAGGAATATGTAATAGGTCAGGTTCCTGGTGTCTGTGTTGTCCTATCAATGGCAGAGATACCAATATGGTGACAACGTCTCTTCTTCATGGCACCATCCCCTGCACAGCAGATCACTTGGTCTACAGACCAGGTCCATGTGTTGATCTGTGGGTGACCTGGATGTAACCCCTTTATCTCAGTCATTTTCTGAACTACAGAGCAAAAGGATTGGCATGGATGGTAACGTCTTTAATTCGCACCTCAGTCAGGGGGCAGAAGGTTTTCTCGTGCACGGGCAGCTTCTCCAGCTCATCCAGAGTATCCAGTCCATCTATTACTCTACAGGAGACGACAGAAGGAAAGATCAGGAGGGGAATGGAAAGTAAATGAATTCAGATCACAGAGAATAAATGATAGAGAGTAACTGGGAGAGAGTTAGGTAATTGGGAAATGCTGGTGAAATCACAACATTCAGCAGAATGGGGGTCTCCTGGACAGCCCCTCAGATATAACCTCTCAGGTTTATTGCCATCTGATCACTAGGGGCACACAAGTCTCTCACTGGTTCATTCCCTGCGAGCATCTCTTGTTTGTGTTCTTGTGACGTCACTGAATATGAACAAACAACTGGGTGCTTATGAGCCAGTAAGTATTACGTTCCTAAGGCACCGTCATACTTCCTGTTATCTTCAAAACCTTTTTTTAATGCAAAAAATACCGCCTCTTGTATATGCCTGCTAAAGATGGCGATCCCTTTAAAGGGAAGTGATACACAAAAATTAGAAAAAAAACGTTTCCAATTTGCTTCTAGAATCAAATTTGCTTTGTTCCAATGATATGCTTTGTTGAAGAGATACCTAGGTAGCATCAGTAGTACTACATGACAGGAAATAGTGCTGCCGTCTAGTGTTCTTGCAAATGAATAGCATTCTTACAAAGCTGCTGCCATAGTGCAGACCTGCTGGTGGGATCTGTTATTGTGTGATACGTCTCTGTACCAGCTGTACATTAATATGAAGTCTGACCTGCTGGTGGGATCTGTTATTGTGTGATACGTCTCTGTACCAGCTGTACATTAATATGAAGTCTGACCTGCTGGTGGGATCTGTTATTGTGTGATACGTCTCTGTACCAGCTGTACATTAATATGAAGTCTGACCTGCTGGTGGGATCTATTATTGTGTGATACATCTCTGTACCAGCTGTACATTAATATGAAGTCTGACCTGCTGGTGGGATCTGTTATTGTGTGATACGTCTCTGTACCAGCTGTACATTAATATGAAGTCTGACCTGCTGGTGGGATCTGTTATTGTGTGATACGTCTCTGTACCAGCTGTACATTAATATGAAGTCTGACCTGCTGGTGGGATGTTATTGTGTGATACATCTCTGTACCATCTGTACATTAATATGAAGTCTGACCTGCTGGTGGGATGTTATTGTGTGATACATCTCTGTACCAGCTGTACATTAATATGAAGTCTGACCTGCTGGTGAGATCTGTTATTGTGTGATACGTCTCTGTACCAGCTGTACATTAATATGAAGTCTGACCTGCTGGTGGGATCTGTTATTGTGTGATACGTCTCTGTACCAGCTGTACATTAATATGAAGTCTGACCTGCTGGTGGGATCTGTTATTGTGTGATACGTCTCTGTACCAGCTGTACATTAATATGAAGTCTGACCTGCTGGTGGGATCTGTTATTGTGTGATACGTCTCTGTACCAGCTGTACATTAATATGAAGTCTGACCTGCTGGTGGATCTGTTATTGTGTGAT